>NW_006921795.1:3978017-3991906 GCF_000298275.1 Orycteropus afer afer | reverse complement strand
AACAACAACATACGAATGAAATCATAAAGTATATATCCATTTAGATTGGCTGTTTGGTTCACTCAGTATAATCCTCTGGAGAGTCTGTTGTTCATATGTGTAGTCAATTCCTTTTTATTGCTGAGTAGTATTCCATGGTATAGATGTAGCATTGATTTTTTTTTTTTTTAAACTATTAAACTTTTGTGAGACTTGTGGGTTGTTTCCAGGTTTGAGCTATTATGAATAAAGCTGCTATGAACATTCATATACAGGTTTTTGTATGGTAATGAATTTTTGTTTCTCTGAGATAATGCCCAACTTTCTGGGTTGTATGGTAAGTGGTTATTTAGTTTTATAGTAAACTGCCAAACTAATTTCCAGAGAGGATATGCCATTTTACTTTTTGACCAGTAATATACTCCCAGTCTTATCCAAGACTTTTGCAAAGGAGTTTTTAATATTAATGAACTCCTATTTATCAGTTTTCTTATGTATTTTGCCTTTGGTGATATAGCTAAAAACTGGTCACCAAATCCAAAGTCACTTACATTTGTTCCTGCATTTACTCCTAAAAGTTTTATAGTTTTACATTTCACATTTAAGTCCATGCTCCATTTTATGTTATTTTTTGTGGGAGAAATAAATAAATAAATAGACTCTTGCTTTTATTTTAATCTACTCTGGCAATTTCTGTCTATTAATTGGTGTATTTCAATTACTCAAGGAACGCTGGTGGTGTAGTGGTTAAAGCAGTTGCTAACCAAAATGTTGGTGGTTTAAACTCATTAGTCACTCCATGGAAGAAAGATGAGTCAGTCTTGACTTCTTTGACAGAAGAAGTAAAAGATTTACAGCATTGGAAATGCAATGGAAAGTAGCTATGAATAAGAATTGACTCAATGGCAGTGAGTTTGGTTTGTTTCTTGGTGTTTAGATTATTCCCATTTTAAGTGATTAATGATATAGTTGGGTTAATATTTACCATATTTGCAACTGTTCCTTTGTTGCATTTGTTCTTCTTTTTTTTTTTTCTCTCCCCCCTCTATCTTCTCTGGTTATAATCGAACATTTTACATGATTCCATTTTATCTTCTATGTTAGAGTATCAATTATCCTTTTAAAGGTAGTTTTTTAGCAGTTTCTCTAGAATTTGAAATATACATTTTTGCCTAATCTGTCTGCCTCACATAACACAATACTACTTTATTAGTAGTGCAAGTACCAATTATAAATGATGGGAGAAGTCAAAGTTGCACTGAAGGAATTGGTGAAAAACAAGGCTCCAGGAATTTATGGAAGATCCGTTGAGATGTTTCAACAGATGGATGCTGCACTGGAGGTATTTATTTGTCTATGCCAAAAAATTTGGAAGACAGCTACCTGGCCAACTGACTGGAAGAGATCCATATTTGTATCCATTCCAAAGAAAGGTGATTCAACACAGTATGGAAATTATTTAACAATATCTCATGTAAGTAAAATCTTGCTGAAGATAATTCAAAAGTGGTCACAGCAGTATATTGACAGGGAACTTCCAGAAATGCAAACTCTATTCAGAAGAGGATGTGGAATGAGGGATATTATTGCTGATGTCAGATGGGTCTTGGCTGAAAGCAAAGAATACCAGAAAGATGTTTACTTGTGTTTTATTGATTATACAAAAGCATTTGATTGTATGGATCATTCTAAATTATGGATAACTTTAAGAAGAATAAAATTTCCAGAACACTTAATTGTACTCTTGAGGAACCTGTACATAGACAAGGAGGCGGTCGTTCAAACAGAACAAGAGTTTACTTCATGGTTTAAAATCAGGAAGGGAGTGCATCAGGGTTGTATCCTTTCCCCATGCTTATTCAACATGTATGCTGAGCAAATAATACAAGAAGCCAGACTATTATGAAGAAGAACCTGGCATTAGGTTTTGATGAAAACTCATTAACAACCTGTGATATGCAGATGACACAACCTTGCTTGCTGAAAGTGAAAATGACTTGAAACACTTGCTGATGAAGATTAAATACTACAGTCTGCAATATGGATTACACCTCAACATAAAGAAAACGAAAATCCTCACAACTGGACCAATAAGCAACATTATGGTAAAAGGAGAAAAGATTGAAGTTGTCAATGATTTCATATTACTTGGATCCACAATCAATACCCATGGAAGGAACAGTCAAGAAATCAAACACCGTGTTGCAATTGTCAGATCTGTGGCAAAAGACTTCTTTAAAGTGCTGAAGACCAAAGATGTATCTTGAAGACCAAGGTGCACCTAACCCAGACCAGGGTATTTTCAATAGCCTCACATGCATGTGAAAGCTGGACAATGAATAAGGAAGAGTGAAGAACAGCAGATGCTTTTGAGTGGGGGTGTTGGTGAAGAATACTGATTTTTGTACCATGGACAGCCAGATGTACAAGAAGATATGTCCTGGAAGAGGTGTAGCCAGAATGCTCCTTGGAAGCAAGAATGGCCAGATTTCATCTCACCTATTTTGGTCATGTTGTCAGAAGAGACCATTCCCTGGAGAAAGATATCATGCTTTGTAAAATGGAGGGTTAGCAAAAAAGGGGAAGACCTTCAATGTGATGGATTAACAGTGGTTGCAACAATGGGCAGGTAAAGCAAGGATTGTGATGCTGGCCCAGGACTGGGAAGTGTTTCATTCTATTGTACATAGAGTGGCTATGAGTCACAACCAACTCGATGGCACTTAACAACAACAAAAATGTTCCCCTTTGTCTCTGTGATATTTCTGGCATTCATTTCACTTATTCATATTCTATAAACAACTAATGTATTGCTACTGTCATCATTTTAAACAGTTGTCTTTTAAGTCAGTTGAGAATAAGAAAACTAAAACATTTCATTCCTTTATCTAGTAGATTAGCTGCTTCATTGAGTCTTTGGTTTCCTTTTTTCTCTTTTGCTCCAGATAAGTAGAGATCAATAGTTGTATCTTAGATGGTCACTTGCAAACTTTTAAGACCCTGGACACTACTCACTAAACTTGAATATGGTATATAAACTTTATGAAGTATATTATGCCAAATGACCAAGTTGTCCGACAGAATTATGGTCTTAAGCTTTCAAACCTAGTAAACCAATCTGGTGAAGAATTTGCTTATGTCTAAGAAGTAAGTATCTATAACTGTGTCCTTATGTGCTTTATTATAATATGAATATATATGCAGCACACACATGCATGTACATACATATGCTGATAGATACACCTAAGCAACCATGTATATACACACATGTACCTACCTACACACATATATGCATACAAAGCTACCTATGTAACCACACACATATTTATTGGTTGCAGAATTGTATGTGTTATGTTGTTTGTTGTTGTTGTGTGCCATCGAGTCAGACCCAACTCATAGCGACCCCTCCTTGGGTTTCTGAGGTGGTATCACTGTGGAAGTAGATTGCCCAACCTTCCTTCTGAGAAGTGGCTGGTGGGTTTGAACCACCAGTCTTCTCATAGTATTTACTAAAAATATTCCTTATTCATGTGTACACAGATTATGTACACAGGTCATGGCAGATGTGGTAATAAAGGGAGCCCCTTGTACATGGGCACCCCATGTAACCATGTTATTGTGAAACAACACAAAAATCTGAGAAGCCACGTAAGATCTGTTGGCAGAAGTTCCCCGCATGGGTTTTAAAGATGCACGAAACATAAGAGTGATTAAGAGGAGAAAAGGAAGAAACAATGGGAAAAGAAATTACCTCAGCAGGTCAGAGAATTTTCTATGGCTACTAAGGAATGAGATGAATATAGTGGACATTGATGGAGTTTAAACAAAGATGCTAATGCAGCACTACAAGAGGCTGGGTGGACCAGTGGAGATTCTGGTTGGTCCCCTAATGTTAAAAAGGCCTAAGCAAGTCTGTTCTATTCACTCCAGTTGGGAGGAATTTAATGATAGGAAGTCCCACCTGGGACCAGGTGAAGCAGAGGCTCAGATAGTTGATGAAGATATGGACTGACAAGGGAACCAGTGTCTTTCAGTCTAGCCCCTAGCGGGTGACCCAAGGCCACATGCACATGTGTGGGTAAAATGTCCCAGAGGTGGGGAAGAGAACTTCTTGAGGCTCCTGGATACAGGGGTCCAATAGACTGTCATCCCAAAACCTGTCAATGAAAATTTGAAGGTGTCTAAGGTTAGACTTGAGGGATATGGGGATGCATTTGTTGATGTGACTAAGGTGAATTTTCGGATGAGAATTGGAAGATTTAAAAAGATGTTTAAGAAATAGTTGCATCTCTCTTACCTGAAAGTATTATTGATATGGATGTTATGTTTAGTTGGGGAACACTCCTTCTGCCTGATACTGTAAAACTGAAGCCATGTAAGTATGTCCGTAGGTAAGTATTGATTAGACATGCTAAATAGGAGCCATTAGAATTGCCCAAATTCACTCAAGTTGTTAACTTGAAACAGTATAGGATACCTAGTGGACAAAAGGAGATTGCTACTTTGATTAAAGACATGCTAAAGACTGGAGTATTGGTGCCAACAAATTCTCTGAATAACAGCCCTGTATGAGCTGTGAAGGAGCAAGGAGTCAGCGGCAGGGATCCAGGTGAGGGGAGGGAACCCAGGCCATTCCCCACAAGTAGCAAGGTGGGAAAGTGGGGGAAAGGAGAGAAAAAGGCCAGGGGGACTGGGGCAGAGTGAGGAGGCAGCAGCAGGGATACAGGTAAGGGTGGTTGGAGAGGTTTTGAACAACCAAGGGAGACAAACTTGTCTGTCAGTTTGTGGTGATGTGTTGCTGTGAGTCTTGAGGCTGTGCCACTGGTGCTTCAAACCCAGTGGGGTACACATGATGCACAGGTTTCATTGCAGCTTGCAGACTGAGACAAACTAGGAAGAAGGAGGAGGACATCCATTTCGCAAAGAACTGGACAGGGAAAACCTTATGAATAGCAAAGAAACAGTGTCTGATACATTACTGTGCAACTTTATGAATAGTCCAGAAACATTGTCTAATACAGAGGAGGAGGATGAGTCACTTAGGTTAGAAGGCTCTCAAAATATGACTGGGAAAGAGCTGCATCATCAGAGTAAAACTATCAAGTACTGATATGGCTAAGGTAAAGCTTTTGAAACCTCCATTTGCTGACGTGGGATGAATCAAATTGAGGAGAAACAGCTGCAAACATCCATTAATAATCAGAATATGGAATGTACAAAGTATGAATCTAGGAAAATTGGAAGTTGTCAAAAATGAAATGGAACATATAAAGAATGATATCCTCGGCATTAGTGAGCTGAAATGGACTGGTTTTGGCCATTTTGAATCAGACAACCATATGATCTACTATGCCAGGAATGACAATTTGAAGAGGAATGGTGTATCATTCATCATCACAAAGGATCTTTCAACATCTCTCCTGAAGTACAAAGCTGTCAGTGATAGGATAATATCCATACACCTAAAAGGAAGACCAGTTAATACAAATATTATTCAAATTTATGCTCCAAACACCAAAGCCAAAGATGAAGAAATTGAATATTTTTATCAACTTCTGCAGTCTGAAATTGCCTGAACATGCAATCTGGATGTGTTAATTATTGCAGGTGACTGGAATGCAAAAGTTGGAAACAGAAGAATCACCAGTAGTTTGAAAATTTGGGCTTGGTGACAGAAATAATGCTGGAAATTGGATGGCAGAATTTTGCAAGACCAACGACTTTTTCATTGCAAATACTTTTTTTCAACAACTGTTGGCAGCTGTACACATGGACTTCGCCAGCTGAAACACACAGGAATCAGATTGACTACATCTGTGGCAAGAGGAGATGGAAAAGCTCAATATTTTCAGTCAAAACCAGACCAGGAGCTGATTGTGGAACAGACCATCAACTGCTCATATGCAAGTTCAGATTGAAGTTGAAGACAATTGAAACAAGTCCAAGAGAGCCAAAATATGATCTTAAATATATCTCTCCAGAATTTTGAGATCATATAAAGGATAGATTTGGTGCACTGAGCACCAATGATAGAAAACCAGAAGAACTGTGGGATGACATCAAGAACATCATACATGAAGAAAGCAAGAGGTCACTAAAAAGATGAGAAAAAAAGAGAAGACTTAAATGGATGATAGAAGAGACTTTGAAACTTGCCCTTGAGTGGAGAGTAGCTAAAGCAAATGGAAGAAATGACAAGATAAAAGAACTGAACAGAAGATTTCAAAGAGCAGCTTCAGCAGACAAAGCCAATTATTATAATTAAATATGCAAAGACTTGGAGTTAGAAAACCAAAAGAGAAGCATAGCTTGGCATTTCTCAAGCTGAAAGAACTTATAAAAAAATTAAGCCTCGAGTTGTAATATTGAAAGATTCTATGGGCAAAATATTGAATGATGCATGAAACATCAAAAGAAGATGGAAGGAATACACAAAGTCACTGTACCAAAAAGAACTGGTAAATCTTCATCCATTTCATGAGGTGGCATATGATTGAGAACAAATCACACTGAAGGAGGAAGTTGAAGCTACCATGAAGGAATTGGCAAATAACAAGGCTCGAGGAATTAACAAAATACCCATTGAGATATTTCAACAAAGTGTTGTCCCGCTGGAGGCACTCATTCAGTTATGCCAAGAGATTTGGAAGACAACTACCTGGCCAACTGACTGGAAGAGATCCATATTTGTACTCATTCCAATGAAAGGTGATCTTTCAGAATGTAGAAATTATCAAACAGTATCATTAATGTCACACACAAGTAAGATCTTACTGAAGATAATTCAAAAATTTTTGCAGCAGTATATTGACAGAGAACTTCCACAGGTGCAAAATGGATTCAAAAGAGGATGTGAAACAAGGGATATCATAACTGCTGTCAGATGGATTTTGGCTCAAAGCAAAGAATACCAGAAAGATGTCTACTTGGGTTTTTTTGACTATGCAAAGGCATTTGATTGTGTGGATCATGACAAATTGTGGATAACATTGAGAAGAATGGGAATTCCAGAACACTTAATTGTACTCATGAGGAACCTGTACATTCACCAGGAGGCTGTTGTTTGAACAAAACAAGGGAACACTGCATGGTTTAAAATCAGGAAGGGAGTGAGTCAGGGTTGTATCCTTTCCCCATACTTATTCAATCTATATGCTGAGGAAATAATCTGAAATTCTGGACTATATGAAGAAAAATGTGGCATCAAGATTGGAGAAAGAATCATTAACAACCTGAGATATGCTCATGACACAACTTTGCTTGTTGAAAGTGAGGATGACTTGAGGGACTTATTAATGAAGATTGAAGAATACAGTCTGCAGTATGAATTACATTTCAATATAAAGAAATAAAAATCTTCACATCTGGACCTATAAGCAGCATCTTGGTAAATGGAAAAAAGATTGAGTTTGTCAAAGAATTCACATTGCTTGGTTCTACAATCAACACCAATGGAAGCAGTAGTTAGGACATTAGATGATGTACAGCACTGGGCAAGTCAGCTGCAAAAGACCTCTTTCAAATGCTGAGGAGCAAAGATGTCTCCTTGAGGACTAAGGTGCGCCTGACACAAGCCGTGATATTTTCAGTCACCTCATGTGCAGGTAAGAGCTGGACAATGAATAAGGAAGAAGACCGAAGAAGAGTTGATGCTTTTGAGTTGTGGTGTTGGTGAAGAATACTGAAAGTACCATGGACTGCTAAAAGAACTAACAGATCTTTCCTGGAGAAAGTGCAGCCAAAATGGTCCTTGGAAGTGAGAATGGCCAGACTTCATCTCACCTACTTTGGTCATGTTGTCAGAGTGACCATTTCCTGGAGAAGGATGTCATGCTTGGTAAGGTGGAGGGTTGATGAAAGAGGGGAAGACCTTCAATGAGATGGATTGACATGGTGGCTGTGATGATGGGCTCAAGCATAGCAAGGATCATGGAGCTGGCACAGGATCAGGTGGTGTTTCGTTCTGCTGTGCATAGGGTTGCTATGAGTTGGAAACAACTTGACAGCACCTAACAACAACAACATGACCTGTGAAAAAGGTAGATGGCTCATGGGAGGCTCATTGAGGACAAAATAAATAAAGTAGTGCCACTGGTGGCTTCAGTTGTTCCAGACATATTATCAATGTACAGAAAATATCAGTCTTAAGGAGACTACTACTCAGTGATTGATCTTGCAAATGCCTTTTTCTCTATCCCAATTTCAGAAAAGAACCAACCAAAGTTTGCTTTCACATGGAAAGGATCTCAGTATACTTTCAAAGTTTTGCCACAGAGTTATTTGAATTCACTGGATTACTGTCATAGTTTGGTTAGAAGAGACTTGGACTTGGTGTAGATTTCAAGTATGGTGATACATTACATTGATGATATTATGTTAATATCAAATATGGAAGAACAGGCTATGGAATATTTGAAAATAGTGGTGGTTCACATGACCAATAGAGGTAGATTAATAAATCCAGCAAAAATCTAGGGCCAAATGATGAAATTCTTGTGAATAACTTGGGTAGGAGCCACACATGACATTTCATAGGCAATCAAGAATAAGTTGCCATCACTACCTACCCCAAAGACTAAGCAGGAAGCCCAACATTTAATTGGTGTATTTGATTTTGCATACTCCACATCAGGGAATATTGCTGGCTCCCATCCATAAAGCTACTCAGAAGAAAACTACATTTGAATGGGGGCCCAAGCAACAGGAGGCTATGTCTGAATTACAGAAAGCAGTCTCACTTTCCTTGCCTTTAGGCTCTTATGATCCACATTCAGACATGTTTTTGGAGGTGTCTGCTACAAGTGCTTATGCAGACTGGAGCTTATGGCATAAGCCTGAGAACACCACCCTACAGCAACCATTGGGATTCTGGACTAGAAAGCTTTGAGATGCTGCAGCACAATACACACCATTTGAAAGGCAATCACCCACCTACTGTTGAGCACTGATTGAAACTGTCTCAATGACAGAAGGACTTAAGATAGCCAGAATGTCTTGGGTGATGTCAGAGAAACAGTCTAATAAGTAAATTGCTGCCCAAAATTGTTCTATAATAAAATGCAAATGGTTTATACAAGAAAAAGTTACTAGCAGAATACAGAGAGATACCCAACATATCTATGAGCAGGTAGCCTTGTCTCCCATGGGTTGTACCACGGAACCACCTGAGAAGCTTCCAAATTTCACTGCCATCACATGTGGGAAGCAGCTGTATTAAGAACAACAGATAGAAAGATCCTGACTGAGGATGGTAAGAACAAGTGATCTTAATGGGCTGAACTGCATGCTATCTTCCTAGTGGTCATGGAAGAATTGGGCAATGGTGACAACACATGTCTGGAGTTTACGTATTCATGGACAGTGGTTAACAGCCTGGCTATATGGTCAGGCAAATAGGTGATGGAAAATTGGACTATAAAGGGGATACTTGTGTGCAACATGGACCTATGGAAAGCACTCTGTGAATTTAGAGGGTATATTAGAGTAAACCATGTCAATGTACATCAGAAGAATCCCCTTCCTGAATCAGAGGGAGATTGGAATCAGCAAGTGGACATCTTAGTACACTCCCTTGAGGTGCCAATTTGGTCCATGAAATGGGTGGATATGGTGGTACTGAAGCAATGCAGAGATGGGCTAAATCTAGATACATCCCTCTTGCACTCCCTGAGACACAAAATGCTATTATGGACTTCTCTGTCTGTCAGTGAGAAAGACAGAGGTTACAGATGACTATGGGGCAGATTCCCTGGGGGAAAGGCCCTGCACATAGCTGACAAGTTGATTACATAGGATTAATTATGCCAGTGGCTCAAGGTGGTTACAAATGTGTCCTCATAGGAATAGATACATACTCTGGACTGGGCTTTACATATCAAATGCAAGTACCCAAAACACCATTAGAAGATTGGAACAAAAGATAATGTTCCAATTTGGGCCACCAAGTTCTATTTCCTCAGACCGAGGAACATACCTTATAGATCAAAGAGTGCAGCAGTGTGCCAAGAAACATCATATTAAGTGGACATACCACGTTGCATGCTATCCTCAGAGTAATGGTTGGTAGAGAATTACAATGGGCAATTGAAACATTTGTTATCTAAAATGGGGGGGGGGAGATAAAGGGATGAAGAGCTGGCTTACATACCTTTATGAGTGTGTCCTCATACTCAACATGAGGAGGGTGAAGGGAATATCACCACTGGACAGATTCCTACATTTCTCTGGAGGATCTCAGGAAAAGGGAGTGGAGGAGGACGCTGGTGCCACTACACAATTCTTCCACACATTACCTGAAAATTCTTTTTTCCTGCCAGAAGCTTTGATCCCAGGACCTGGGATGCAGCTATGGGTGCCAGAGGCAGGGGTTATCCCTAAGCAAGAGACAGACTGTGACTATGCCCCTGAACCTGTATGCCAGAATTCTTGAGGGCCTTATAAGATGGATTGTTCCTTCCCACCATCTGGCAAAATTGAGGTTGATAGTGAATACTGTCCTACTGCCTAGTGGTCAAAATAGCCCACTAGTGTTGAACCTATGTAACCCTACTCAACACGAATGGGAGTGGACTGAGGGGGAAGCAATTGCTAGATTGGTCTTTCTACCAGCAATCTGGACTGGCAGAGCAGCTGGACCTGATGTCCCTTCCCAAGGTAGGAAAGTCTGGGTAAAAATATATGACAAATGGAAGAAAGGAGAAATGATAGCTAAAGGTAAAGGGATGGATAGATGGGTGATGCATCACATGAAATCTAACATTATGCTGGTACCTAAAGAGAAAAGAGACTCAGAACAAGGGAATAATCTTGGTTAAATTTTATCAGAGGCCAGAAAAGATAAAGATGAGACAAACTTTTTTTTTTTTTAATTTTACTGTGATTTGGGTGAAAGTTTACAGAGCAAATTCATCTTCCATACAGCAGTTCACATAAACTTTGTGTCATGACATTAACTGCAATCTTCCATAATGCAACAGCTCCTCCCTATAGCCACCTCTTCCCTCTGTCCTTCCCTCCCATGCACTTCTGCCCCGTGAACTGTCTCTCTGTGCATACACAGCCCTTCTATTCTCCCATGATTGATCTCTCCAAGGAGTGTATCTACCTAATGTAAATGTTCAGCTCATATTCCTGTCTTTTATTTGACTGGTAGCCACAGAGTGGGTTCAATTCCAGACCTGAAGGGCAGCTAGGGGCCAGTCTCAGGGGTTCCACCAGGCTCTATCAGACCAGCAAATCTGATCCTTTTTTATTTATTATTGTATTATTATTATTTATGATTTTGAGTTTTATTCCACATTTTTATCCCACTCTATTCAGGATCTCCTACATAAATTCCCCTCCGAGGGGTAGACAGTGGTAGCCAGGCACCATCTAGTTCGTCTGGTCTCATAGTCATATAGGCTAAGGATCACATGGTGTACAAGTCCCTTGGACTAATTGTTTCCATGAGTCTTTGATTTTCTTCTTTACTCTGGATGAGGAGTGACCCATGGTTACATTTAGATGGCTGCTTGCAAGCTTTTAAGATCCCAGTTGCTACTCGCCAAAGTAGTATGTGGAACAGTGTTTTGTGTAGTATGTTATGCCAATTGAGCTTGAGGTACCCTGCGACTATGGTCCTGAGCCCACAGGTTCAACTACTTGCTCCCTCTGGGTAGCTGGCTGTGGCCAAGAAGTGACTACAAACTTTTCCCTAGTCAGCTCTAGTATATACCTGGGAATTCTTACAGAACATACAAATACACTTGTAGAAACATCGTCTCCCAACCGTATACATGGTCATGGGTACACTCCCCCCTGCATAGACACACCTAATCATTCTGCCTGTTCACCCATCTATCTACCTGTGTTTCACTGTTTGCTGTCACTGACAACACAGTACTGTATGCGCAAAAAGGTTCATCTTTGTTGTCTGTACCTCCCATACCCCTCTCTATGTCTTCCTCTTCTTCAATGCAACTGTGTTGATCATTCACATTTGGTACATTTCCCTTCACCCAAATCAGTACTTGTCTCTGTGTATCTAGCAGTATTCCCTTCCATCTCCTCCCACCCCTGGTAACGAACAAAGAAAATTTCCTTCCATATATAAACATTTCCTTGACTTTTTAAAACAATACAATATTTTTCCTTCTGTGATTGACTTATTTCACTGAACATAATTTCCTCCAAGTTCATCCATGTTATGAGGTATTTTGAAGATTCTATGTTATTCGTCAGGGTTGCATAGTATTTTATTATGTGTTTGTACCATAGTTCTGCTATCCATTTTTCTGTTGATGGACACCTGGGTTGTTTCCATCTTTTTGCTGTGGTGTAATGGTGCTGTGATGAACATGGGTGTGCATATATCTGTTCATGTCCTGGCTCTCACTTCTTTAGGATATATACCTAGGAATGGAATTACTGGGTCAAATGGTATTTCTAATTCCAACTTTTTAAGGAGTCACCATACTGCTTTCCAGAGTGGTTGTATCATTTTATAGTCCCACCAGCAGGTATGAGAGTCCCAATCCCTCCACATCCTCACCAGCATTTGTTATTTTCTGTGTTGTTGAACTTTGCTACTAGTGCTGGGTCAAAATGGTATCTCATTGCTGTTTTGGTTTGCATGTCTCTGATAGCTAATGATTGTGAACATTTCTTCATGTGTTTGTTAGCCACCTGAATATTCTCTTTGGTGGAGTATCTATTCATGTCTTCTGCCCATTTTTAAATTAGATTGTCCTTGTGTTGTTGAGGTGTTGGAGTTTTCTATAAATTTTAGAAACAATTCCCTTGTCACATACGTTATTACCAAATATTTTTTCCCAATCTGTAGGACTCTTTTTACTCTTTTGGAGAAGTCTTTGGAAGCACATAAAAAATTTAATTTTGAGAAGCTCCCATTCATCTAGCTTATTTTCTGCTGTCTGTGCATTTTGGATTATGCCTGATAGTCTATTTATGCCATATATTGTTGTTGTTGTTGTGTGCCCTTGAGTCGGACCCTACTCATAGAGACACCTCCTTGGGTTTCCGAGGCAGCATCACTACGGAAGTAGATTGCCCAACCTTGCTTCTGAGGAGTGGCTGGTGGATTTGAACCATCAGCCTTCTGGTTAGCAGTCAAGTGCCTTAGGCACTAAGCTACCGGAGCTCCTATGCCATATATTAGGGCCCCTAAATTTACCCTTAGGTTTTCCATGAGGAACTTTATAGTTTTAGGTTTCACATTGAAGTCTTTGATCCATCTGGAGTTACTATTTGTGTATAGTGTGAGGTGCACGTCTTGTTTCATTTTTCTTCAATTGGATATCAAGTTTTGCCAGCAGCATTTGTTAAACAATCTCTCCCCATTTAATAGATTTCAGCCCTTTGTCAAAGATCAGCTTACCATAGGTCAATTTCTGGGTTCTCAATTCTATTCCACTGATCTATGTGTCTGTTGTTGTACCAATACCAGGCAGTTTTGACTACTGTCACTGTGTAGTAGGTTTTCAGATCCAGCAGTGTGAGATCTCCTACTTTGTTCTTTTTCTTCAATAGCACTTTGCTTATCTGAGGTCTCTTTCCTTTCCATATAAAATTAGTGATTGGTTTTTCTATATCCTTAAAGAATGTTGATGGGATCTGCTTTGGGATTGCATTGAATATGTGGATATCTTTGGGTAGAATTTACATTTTCACAATGTTCAGTCTTCCTATCCATGAGCATGGTATTTTCTTCTATTTATGTAGTTCACTTTTGGTTTCTTGAAGTAGAATTTTTTTTTTTGTTTTGTTTTCTTTGTACAGGTCTTTTTTGTCCCTGGTGAGATTTCTTCCCAAGTATTTTACTTTATTTTTTGGTGGCTATTGTAAGTGGTATTGATTTCCTTATTTCTTTTTCAGCAATCTCTTTGCTGGTGTAGAGGAATCCAACTGAT
>NW_006921795.1:3966133-3977377 GCF_000298275.1 Orycteropus afer afer | reverse complement strand
CAAGGTTATGCTTGCTTCATAGAATGAGTTAGGGAGGATTCCATCCTTTTCTATGTTTTGGAATAGTTTGAGTAGGATTGGTATCAGTTCTTCTCTGAATATTTGGTAGAATTCTCTGGTGAGAATTCTGGGCCAGGACTTTTTTTAGTTGGTAATTTTTTCTGATGACCTGTTCAATTTCTTCTTTTGTGATGGACCTGTACAACTTTTCCACATCAGTCTGTGTTAGTTTAGGTAAGTGATGTGTCTCTAGAAATCTGTGCATTTCTTCCAGGTTTTCAAATTTTTTGGAGTACAGTTCATAGTATCCTGATAATATCCTTTTGATTTCAGTTGGTTCTGTTGTGATGTCACCCATTTTGTTTTTTATTTTGTCATTTGTATTCTCTCCCTCTTTTCCTTTGTTAAATTTGCCAGTGGTTTGTCAATTTTATTAATCTTTTCAAAAAACCTACTTCTAGTCTTGTTGATCTTTTCCATTGGCTTTCTATTTTATGCTTCATTGATTTCTGCTCATCTCTTTATTATTTCCTTTCATCTAGTGATTTTAGGTTTTTCTTGCTGTTCTCTTTCTAATTGTTGGAGATGTGGGCTTAAGGTTTGATTTTGGTTCTTTCTGTTTTTGACTTATGCATTTATTACTATAAATTGGCCTCTGATCACTGCTTTTGCTGTGTCCCAAAGATTTTGTTATGTTGTGTTTTCATTCTCATTTGATTCAAGGAATTTTTTTAATGGCTTTTATTAAAACATAATTGATGTACAGTGAAATACACAAAACTAAAGTGACATGGGTCAATGCATTTTTTTTAAATAGTGATTCTTCCCCTCCCCTCCCACCCCTGGTAACCAACAAAGAAAGTTTCTCTCCATATAACAAACTTATACTCTATTTGTCCTTCTGTGATTGACTTATTTCACTCTGCATAATGTCCTCCAAGTTCATCCATATTATACAGTGTTTTGCAGACTCTACACTATTCTTCAGTGCTTCATAACATTCCATTATGTGTGTGTACCATAATTTGGTCATCCACTCTTCCACTGATAGGCACATAGGTTGTTTCCATCTTTTTGCTATTGTAAATAGTGCTGCAATGAACATGAGTATGCATATATCTGTTCCTGTCCTGGCTCTCACTTCTCTAGGATATATACCTAAGAATAGGATTGTTGGGTCAAATGGTATCTCCAATTCCAGCTTTCTAAGGAATAGCCATATTGCTTTCCACAGTGGTTGTATCAATTCACAGTCCCACCAGCAGTGTATGAGAGTCCTGATATCTCCACATTCATACCAGCATTTGTTATTTTCTGTCTTGTTGAACCTTGCCATCAGTGCTGGGATGAAACAGTATCTCTTTGTTGTTTTGATTTGCATTTCTCTGATGACCAATGATTGTCAGCATCTCTTCATGTATTAGCTAGCCACCTGAATATCTTCCTTGGTGAAGTGTCTGTTCATGTCTTCTGCCCATTTTTCAATTGTATTGTTATTTCCTTTGATGTATAGGCAGTGGAATTTTCTATAAATCTTAGAGATAAGTCCCTTGCCAGATACGTAATTATTGGCAAATATGAATTTGTTGTGTCATTTTTTGTTATGTGCTTTTTTGTGGTGTCAATTTCTTTGTTCCATATAATTTTCTATTCTGAGCTCATTTTCTTTATGAATCATGTTATCACTTCCTTCATTGCTGGAGGTCTGGCAGTATAGTGCATAAGGCACTTTACTGCTAACCAGAAGGCTGGCGGTTCAAACCCACCAGCCACTCTTCAGAAGGAAGGTTGGGCAATCTACTTCTGTAGTGTACTGCCTTGGAAATCCAAGGAGGGATTGCTATGATTTGGGGCCAACTCAATGGCACATAACAACAACAACAACAAATATTTGTGCTGGTCCTCTTTTATTTCAATGTGAAGGTTTATCATTTTTCTTTGAAGTTACCCTGTGATTTATAGTTTTCTTGCCAAGTTTAGAGCAGTCCATTCTATCTTGTGGTTGTCTTGTCTTTCCTACCATCTAGAAATTCTGTAACAACACAGTTTTTTCCCTCTTTTTGGTTTGTAGTTTTCCTAATTTGTCAATTGATGTCTCTGGTTCCCTGTTTACGATCGTGTAAGCTCATTTACTTTGGATACTTCTATAACTGGGTTGGTTTTTGGGTTATATCATATTGTGTGTTAATGGCCAGTTGTTGTTGGCTGTTGTTGCTTCTCTGTCTAAAGAGCTCCCTTTAGCATCTCTTGTAAGGCTGGTCTGGTTTTAACAAATTCCCTTAATTTCTGCTTATCTGGAAATATCCCAATTTCACCATCATGTTTCAAGGACAATTTTTGCTGGGTACATAATTTTTGGTTGGAAATTTTTCTCTTTCAGGGTTTTAAAAATACCATCCCATTGCCTTCTTGCTTGCATGGTTTCTGCTGAGAAATTCGGGCTTAGTCTTGTTGGTTGCCCCTTGTAGGTAACTTTTTGTTTTTCCGTGCTGCTTTCAAGATTCTTTCTTTGTCTTTGTTTTTGTTGAAGTTGATGGTGATATGTCTGGGTGATTTTCTTTTTGGGGTCTGTCCTGTATGGGTTTTGTTGGAATTTCTTGAATAGATATATTCTCATCTTTCATTATACCAGGAAAATTCTCTTCCAGCAAATCTTTGACAATTTTCTCTGTGGTTTTATTTGTCTCTTCCTGTTCTGGGATTCCAATTACACATAGGTTATTCCTTTTTATGGTATACCACATGAACCTTAGGGCTTTCTTCTTTTTGTTTTGATCTTTTTTTCTGACTGACCCCTCTCTAAAGAAGTGTTCAGGTATTTGCCTTCAATCTCACTAATTCTGTCTTCCTTTGATTCAATTCTGCTCCATTGCCTGTTAAATGTCTTATCTACTTCTGATAATTTAGTCTTAATCTTCTAGATTTCTGTGAGTAGACTTTGTATCATTTCTAATTTTTCACTTATTTTGTCATTTGGTTCTTGTATTGTCTTTCAAAATTGTTGTAGGGTTTTCTCTGTGTTTTCCTCAATTTTGTCAGTGTTTTCCATGATCTGTCTCTCAATTCCTTGAAGATACCTAAATATTATTCTTTTCAATTCCTTATCAGGGAATTCCAATGCTGTGTCTTCCTCAGGGATGTGTTTTGGGTCTGATCTGGTCCCTTGTTTCTTCTGCTTTATCTTGCTTCTTTGTGTGGACTGTGTTGCTCTGTTGTCTCTGAGGCATTGTGACATTTTTGTGTTTATATTTAATTGGTGGTTGTATGTTGGAGTGACTTGCCTATGATTTTCATTTTCTTTGTTTTGTTTGTATGTTATCTGCACAAGCAGGGTACTGTGCTGTGTTCCTCTATTCACTAGTAGACAGCACAATACACTCACCACCTGTCTCCTGTCCTGTTGTCAGTCTCTTGTATATCCCTACCTTGGGAAACAGAGGCTCTTCTTAGGTCTCTGGAATCCAAATGAGAATACTATTACTGACCTCTCTCTGATTGTCTCAATTGTCTGTGTGTTTATCTATAGCTTGTTAATGGTAATGTAGTATTGTGGATATACTGGTATTAGCCTCTGTCACAATTGGCCCTGGGGCACCAATTACACAGAGGAAAAGCTGGACAGACAGGAGTGCCTAACTAAGAAGGGCACAGGGAGGGAGGATTTACTGGGAAGGGAGAGGAGGAGAGTGGGTTAGGGTTGGGGATGGTAATTGGGGAATGAAACCAAATGTCCATGAAATGTTGAATGTAAAACAAATTCTGCTCTGTAAATTTGCACCTAAAGCATAATAATAATAATAATAATAATAAAGATTAGAGAGAGAGAGAGAGAGAGAGAGAGAGAGACTCTGAAACTTGCCTTTGAACAAAGAGTAGCTAAAGCAAATGGAAGAAAATAAGATTGATGATTTCACTCAGCATAATGTCCTCCAGGCTTATCCACATTGTGAGATGATTTGCATATTCTTCATTGTTATTAATGTAGCATAGTATTTCATTGTGTGAATGTACCATGATTTGGTTATCCATTCATCTGTTGATGGCCATTTATGTTGTTTCCACTTGTTTGCTATAGTGAATTGTGCTGTGATGAACATGGGGGGGGGTGTGCATGTGTCTGTCCGTGTCCTGCCTCTCACCTCTTTGGGATATATTCTTAGTAATGGAATTGCTGGTTCAAATGGTATTTCTATTTTCAGTTTTTTAAGGAAACACCATACCATTTTCTACAATGGTTGTACCATATCACAGTCCCACCAGCAATGTATGAGCGTTCCAATCTCACTGCAGCCTCTCCAGCATTTATTTTCTGTCCTGTTGAACTATGCTATTATTGCTGGGTTGAGATGATATCTCATCATTGTTTTGATTTGCATCTCTCTAATGGCTGATGATCACGAACAATTCCTCATGTGTTTGTTGGCTGCCAACATATTGTCTTTAGTGAAGTGTCTGTTCATGTCTCTTGCCCATTTTTGAATTGGGTTGTTTGTCTTTTTGGTGTTGATGGGTTGAAGTTTTCTATAGATTTTGGAGATAAGTTCTTTGTCACATATGCCATAGGCAATTATTCTCTCCCAATCTGTAGGTTCTCTTTTTACCTTTTTGATAAAGTCTTTTGATGTGCATAAGAATTTAATTTTTAAAAGTCCTCAGTCATCTAGCTTCTCTTTCACCTCCTGTGCATTCTGGATTATGTTTGATAGTCTATTTATGCCATAAATTTGGGCTTCTAGATTTGCCCCTATTTTATCTTTGATGAATTTTATAGTTTTGGGTTTTACATTTAAGTCTTTGATCCAACTTGAGTTTGTTTTTGTGTATGTGGGGAGGTATGGGTCTTGTTTCATTTTTCTGAAAGCACATATCCAATTTTGTCAGCACCATTTGTTAAAGGAGCTCTGGTAGCATAGTGCCTAAGGCACTTGACTGCTAACCAGAAGGCTGGCAGTCCAAACCCACCAGCCACTCCTCAGAAGGAAGGTTGGGCAATCCTCCTTCTGTATTGATACTGCCTCAGAAACCCAAGGAGGGGTCACTATGAGTCGGGGCTGACTCAACGGCATGTATCAACAACAACAACAATTTGTTAAAGAGGCTGTCGTTTCCCCATTTAATGGATTTTGGTCCTTTGTGAAAGATAAGCTGTCCATGGATAGATAGGTCTCTTTCTGATTTTCAATTCTGTTCCATTGGTCCATCTGCCTATCAATATACCAATACCATGCTGTTTTGACTACTGTGGCTGTATAGTAGGTTTTGAGATCCAGGAGTGTGAGACCTCCCACTTTGTTCTTCGTCAGTAGTGCTCTTCTTATCCGAGGTCTCTTTTCCTTTCTATATGAAGTTAGTAATTTTTTTTCCATATCCTTAAAAATATGTTGTTGATATCTGGATCAATGTGTAGATTAAATGTGTAGACTGCCTTGGGTAGTATTGACATTTTTGCAATATCCAGTCTTCCTATCTATGAACAAGGAGGGTTCTTCCACTTATGTAGATCTCTTGTAGTTTCTTGTAGTAGTGTTTTATAGTTTTCTTTTTATAGGTTTTTTGTATTTCTGGTAAGATTTATTCCTAGATATTTTATCTTTTTAGTAGCTATTGTAAATGGTATGGTTTCCCTTATTTCTTTCTCAGAGGTCTCTTTGTTGGTGTAGAGGAATCCAACTGATTTTTGTATGTTGATCTTGTATCCTGCAACTTTGCTAAACCTCTCTATTAGTTTCAGTTGTATATTTTTGCTAAGTGTCTTGTGTTTTCTATGTATAGGATCATGTCATCTGCAAATAGAGATAGGTTTACTTCCTCTTTGCCAATTTGGATGCCACTTATTTCTCTTTCTTGCCTTATTGCCCTGGCCAGGACTTCCAATACAATGTTAAATAGGAGTGGTGATAGAGGGCATCCCTGTCTGGCTCCCATTCATAAGAGGAATGCTTTGAGTTTTCCTCTGTTAATAATAATATTGTCCATTGGCTTTGCATATATGCCCTTTATTATGTTGAGGAATTTCCCTTCTATCCCTATTTTGTTGAGAGTTCTGAACAGGAATGGGTATTGGATTTTATCAAATGCTTTTTCTGCATCAATTGATATGATCATATGATCTTTTGTTTTGTTGATGTGGTGGATTACATTGATTGTTTTTCTGATGTTGAACCATCCTTAGGTACCAGGTATGAATCCCACTGGGTCAGGATGTATTATTATTATTTTTTTGATATATTGTTGGATTCTGTGGGCTAGGATTTTGTTGATTTTTGTATCTATATTCATGAGGGATGTTGCTGTATAGTTTTCCTTTTTTAGTGGTATCTTTCCCTGGTTTTGGTATCAGTGTTATGCTTGCTTCATAAAATGAGTTTGGGAGTATTCCATCTTCTTCTAGGTTCTAGAATAGTTTGAATAGTATAGATATCAACTCTTCCCTGAATGTTTGGTAAAATTCTCCAGTGAAGCCATCTGGGCCAGGACTTTTTCTTGTGGGAAGATTTTTTATGACCTGTTCAATTTCTTTCTTTGTTTTGGGTCTGTTCATGTAGTCTATCTCCCACTGGGATAGTTTAGGTAGGTCTTGTGTTTCTAGAAATTTGTCCATCTCTTCTAGGTTCTCAAATCTGTTGGAGTACAGTTCTTCATAATATTCTGTCAGTATCTTTTTTTTATTTCTGTTGGTTCTATTGTGATGTCATCCTTTTCATTTATAATTCTTGTTATTTACATCTTCTCTTTCTTTGCTTCTGTTAGATTTGCCAGTGGTTTGTCAATTTTGTTTATCTTCTCAAAGAACCAGCTTCTTGTTTTATTGATTTTCTCTACTGTTTATTTTATTTTATTTCTGTTCTGACCTTTATTATTTCCTTACTTCTGGATACTATAGGTTTCTTCTGTTCCTCTTTTTCTAACTGTTGGAGATATTGAGTTAAGATGTTCATTTTGGTTCTTCTTTTTTGATGTGTGCTTTTATTGCTGTATATTGACCTCTGTGAACTGTTTTCACTATGTTTCAAAGGTTTTCATATGTCGTTTTTTCATTCTCATTTGTTTCTAGGAATTTTTTATTTCACATTTCACTTCTTTGCTCAGTAGTTTTTGAGCAGTGTGTTATTCAGTTTGCATGTATTTGATTTTTTCCTCTGGTCTTCCTATTATTGATTTCTAGTTTTGTAATTTCATGATACAAGAAGATGCTTTGTAGTACTTCTGTGTTTTTAAATTTGTTGTTAGGTTGTCAGGTGCTGTGGAATTGGCTCCTTATGTACAACAGAATAAAACACTGTCAAGTCATCTGCCATCCTCACAATCTTTGCTATAGTTGAACTCATTGTTGCAGCCACTGTGTCAATCCATCTTGTTGAGGATTTTCCCATTTTTTGCTGACCCTCCACTTTACCAAGCATGATGTACTTTCCTAGGGAATGGTTCCTTCCAACAACATGACCAAAGTAGGTGAGATGAAGTCTAACCATTTTTGCTTTCAAGAAGTATTCTGGCTATACTTCTTCCAGGAAAGGTTTGTTCATTCTTTAGGCAGTCCATGGAATTTTCAGTTTTCTTTTCCAGCATCACAATTCAGAACCATCAACTCTTTTCCAGTCTTTATTTGTTGTCCAGCTTTCACATGCAAATTGAGGTGATTGAAATTTCCATGGCTTGGGTTAGGTGCACCTTAGTCTTCAAAGTGATGTCTTTGCTCTTCAACACTTTAAAGAGGTCTTTTGCAGCAGATTTTCCCAGTGCAATATGATATCTGACTTCTTGACTACTGCTTCCATGGGTGGTGATTGTGGATCCACTGAAAATGAGATATTTGACAATTTCAGTCTTTTATCCATTTATCATTATGCTGCTTATTGGTCCAATCGTGAAGTTTTTTTTTCTTTTTCCTTTTCTTTATGTTGAGGGGTAATCCACAGTGCAGAAAGTAGTCTTTAATCTTCATCAGTAAGTGCTTCAAGTAATTTTCACTTTCAGCAAGCAAGATTGGGTCAACTGCATATTGCAGATTGTTAATGAGACTTCCTACAATTCTGATGCTTCTGACAACATACAGTCTAGCTTCTCAGATTATTACCTCAGCATACAGATTGAATAAGTAAGGTGAAAGGATACAACCCTGACACACACCCTTCCTGATTTAAAACCATACAATATCCCCTTGTTCTGTCCAAATCATGCCCTCCTGGTCTATGTACAGGTTCCTAATGAGCACAGTTAAGGGCTCTGGAATTCTTATTCTTTGCAATATTATCCATAATTTGTTATGACCAACACAGTCAAATGCTTTTATCCTCTTATATATAAAGTTGTCATGAGTCAGAGCCACCCAATGGCAACTAAAAACAACAGCAACATATATGCATACATACATATACAAATAAAAATACATACACACATATGTCTTTATTTACTTATCTAAAAATAGCATGTAAATTTGATGATTTTTAAAGTGACCAATAAGTAGTGTATTGTCTGCTTTAAATATATTTTAATAGCATATTAAATTTTGATAAATGCTAAGGAAAAGTAAAGGAAGTATGACCATCTTTAAATAAGGTGGTCAGATAAGACCTCACAAAAAAGATATCATTGAATACATACTTGAAGGGAGTTACGTAATCCAGTGGAAATCTGATGAAGAGTATTCAGGCATCCAAAGGTGCTTCCTAGCAGAAAGGGCCAGGGAGGTGAGTATCAGAGAAGTCAATGGGTATACTTAGTAGCATCTGGTTGGCCATTATACAGACTGTATCTTCTACTTGGAGTGAAACAGTCAGCCTAGGTGGCACTGAAGAGAAGTGATATGATCTGACTCATGCTTCCAAACAATTCATCTGATTGCTGGGTTGAAAATGCATAAGAGAGCTGGAGTGAAATAGGGAGCTGAGTTACAAAGTGATTACAATAACCCAGGGGATAGAATATAGTGGCTTTGAGCAGGTGGCAGCAGAAGAGGCATTGAAAACTAGTCAGATATCATATCCTCCTGAAAACTGGTCATTTATGATGGCCTCCTCCTCCATTGCCAGGAAGTGAGGGCAAAACTGACATTGCTTATGACTCTTCAAAAGTGTTACCAGACTCAATAACAAATGATTGGATAAACAAAATGTAGCACATACACACAATAGACTACTACTCACCCAGTAGGAGAAATGAAGTCTTGATACATGCTACAATATGAATGGAGCTGGAAGACATGCTGCATGAAATATATCACTCACAATAGAACAAATACTTTACACCTTACTTATATAAAAGAACAAGAAAAATAAAATGTATAGAAAACAAGGTTTATTAGTGGTTATGAGGGGTGAAAGGGAGAAGCAAGAGGGGTAACCCAAACCCATCCACTGTCATGGAGTCAAGTCCAACTCATTGTGACATATTTAGGACAGGGTAGAATTGCCCTATAGGGTTTCCAAGACTGTAATTCTTTACAAAATTAGACTGCCTCAAGGACTTCTGGTAAGATGGAGGAATAGGCAGACAAACAACACAGACCCTCTTCAACAAAGAAAAGAAAAACCAATTGGCAAAGATAAAGAAGATACTCCTGGAGCCCTGAGCTTTGCAAGGAACTATACGGAAGTAGATTAGGCACCATCTAGTGGAAAAATCTGAATGAAAACACTGAGTATAGAAACAGCCAGAGCTGCGGAATGTTAGCTACTCTGACGGGACCAACAGCCTAAATATTTCCAAGTGATGTTGGGACCTGAGAATTGACCCAAGGATCAGCCCTGGTCACCACGGGCTGCAGGGACAACTGCCCTGGTAGCCTATGACTAGGAAGGGAAACAGCAAGGAGGGAGACAACCTGAGCTGTTGACTTACCACTGTCCGGAGGGTGCCGCCATTTTGATTAATTTATATGTGTTAGCCATTTTGAATATTTAAAGTGACCAAGAGTGCAGCCATTTTGAATCTCTATAAGTGGCAACCATTTTGGATTTTAAAGTGAGAGCACTCCCATTTGGATTCCAGGGACCTAAGAATAGGCTCTGTTTGCAAGGTTAGCAGGGACATATGAGAGGCTGACAACAGGAAAGGAGACAAGTGGTGAGTGTATAAGTGCTGTCAACTAGCGAATAGAGGAGCACAGTGCCCTGCTTGCATAGATAAAATACAAACAAAACAAAAATTGTGGGCAAGTCACTCCAACATATAATCACCAATTAAACATAAAAACAAAAACATCACAATGCCTCAGAGACAGCAGAGCATCACAGTCCAAACAAAGAAGCAAGATAAAGCAGATGAAACAAGGAACCATGAAACAGACCCAAAACAAATCCCTGAGGAAGATGCAGCATTGAAACTCCCTGATAAGGAGTTCAAAAGAATTATATTTAGATATCTTCAATAAATTGAGAGACAGATCAAGGAAAACACAGAGAAAACCCTAGAACAATTTTGAAAGACAATACAAGAACAAAACAACAGGAATTTGGTTTCAAGATGGGGGAATAGGCAGAAATACTGCACAGACCCTCTTCAACAAAGAAAAGGGGAACCAATTAACACAGACACAGAATTAATCCTGGGCCCCTGAGCCTTGAAAGGAAGGATATAGAAGTGGACTAAACCCCAACTAGCAGAAGAATTTGCATGAAAATACCAGAAAAGCAGACATACAGAGCTGTGGTCTGGCAGTGATCTTGAGCGATCCTGATGGCACAGACAGCTTGGAGATTCCCAAGTGGTGGTAGGACCTAAGAATTAACCTTAAAATCAGCCCTACTAGCCAGAGACTGCGTGGAGGACTGCTCTGGTGGCTGTGGAATAAAAGGGGAAGCAGTGGTGAAGAGGAAGACTGGCTGAGCTGTGGACTTTTGCCTGTCCGGAGGGCACCACCATTTTGAATGTTTGCAAGTGGCTTGACCATTTTGGATATTTAAAGAGACAGCACTCTACCAGATTCCAGGGGCTTAAGAACAGGTTCTGCTTGCCAATAACCCCAAGGACACTCTGGACCTGCACGACTGAAAAGGTGCGACATTCCTCCTGTTACTCTTATACCCTACACCCGGTTGGTGAATGCAGGTGTGGCCATCCCCCACTGCCACCCACCTTCTGTGCCCGCAGGAACTCCCAATCCATGTGCTCAGTCAGAGACTGGGTGCCCTGCCCTGTCCTCCGCCGATTTTTTCCTTTTTCTCCTTCTTTTTTCTGGTGTTTAGTTTGCTTGTATTTGTCTGTTTTAAAACTACTACTATTATTAATACTTTCATCCTTTTT
>NW_006921795.1:3949228-3955416 GCF_000298275.1 Orycteropus afer afer | reverse complement strand
TTACCTAGTGCCACTCTGACAAGACATATACCACAAATGGGATAGCCTTAACAAACAGGAGTTTATTCTTACAATTTGGAGGCTTTAAGTCCAAGTTCAAAGTGCCAGCCTCTAGGGGTGTGTGAAAGCCCCTCAACCTTGGGGTCCAGCTCTGCCTTCTGCTCCTGGCCCAATGGAGCCAGAGGCATTTCTTCACTCAGACATCTGCTGGCTGCTGAGGCTGGAAGCCCAAGGTTGATAAGTAAAAAGGCACAGTCCCGATGTGTTATCAGACCACATGGCAGGCCATTAGCTTAAGTCTATTGTAAGTCCCAAAGTCGGCAAAGCATGGCAGGCTGCTGAGCAACGACATGGCTACATGCAGGGTCCAAGCATGCCAAAGGCTAGAGACCATTCTCAAAGCTTCCTTCTCCTTATATAGAGGAAGCAGACCACATACCCAAAGGCAACTACTCAGCTGCTCCCAGTAGATATCAGTCTCAATATCGGGAATACTACATCCAGCTGCCCAGCCACAACCAGACCTAGCCAGGTTGACATACCAACATAACCATCACATATATCTATTCAGGAAGCCCATCGAACCCCAAACAGGATAGACCCCAAAAGAAAACCACCCAGACATATCATAATCAAACTTACTAAACCCAAAGTCAACAAAAGAATCATGAGAGCAGCATGGGAAAAATGAACAGTTACCTACAAGGGGCAACCAATAAGATTAAACTTGGATTTCTTGACAGAAACCATGCAGGCAAGCAGACAATGGGATGGTATATATAAAGCACTGAAAGAGAAAAATTTCCAACTGAGAATTATATACCCAGCAAAATTGTCCCTGAGATATGATGATGAAATTAGGACATTTCCAGATAAGCAGAAATTAATGGAATTTGTTAAAACCAGACCAGCCTTACAAGAGATGCCAAAGAAAAGCAACAACAACCAGCAACAACTGACCATTAACACACATGATAATATAACCCAGAAACCAATCCATCTATGGGAATATCCAAAGTAAATAAACCTACAAGATTGTAAACAGGGAACCAGAGACATCAATTGACAAATGAGGACAACTACAAGACAAAAAGGGAAAAAGTATGTAGTTACAGAACTTCTAGGTGGTAGGGGAAGACAAGACATCTATAAGATAGAATGGACTATTCTAAACTTGGGAAGAAAATTATAACTCACAGGGTAATCTCAAAGGAAAATGATAAAACTTCACATCAAAAAAGAGGACTAGCATAAATAATCAGCAAATACCAAAACAATAGCAATGAAGGAAGTGATAACTTGATTCATAAACAATATGAACTCAGCATAGAAAATTATATGGAACAAAGAAATCAACACCAAAAAAAAAAAAAGCACATAACAAAAATGACAGCAACAAATTCACATTTGCCAATAATTACACATCTGGCAAGGGACTTATCTCTAAGATTTATAGTGGAAGAGTGGATGATCAAACTATGGTACATACACATAATGGAATGCTACATAACACTAAAGAATAATGTAGAGTCTGCAAAGCACCACGTAATATGGTTGAACTTGGAAGACATTATGCTGAGTGACATAAGTCAATCACAGAAGGACAAATATAGTACTAGTTCATTGTTGTAGAGGGTCAAGGAAAAGCTTATATATGGAGGGAAACTTTATTGGTTGCCAGGGGTGGGAGGGGAGGAGAGGGAACACTGAAAAAAAAAATTCATTGACCCATGTCACTTTAGTTTTGTGTATTTCACTGTACATAAATTATATTTTAATAGAATGCATTTAAAACAAAAAAGTAGACTGCCTCATCTTTCTGCCATGGAGTGGCTGGTGGCTTCCAGCTGCTGACTTTTTGGTTAGCAGTCAAAGGGAGATTAATGGTGCAGCCGCTAAGCCTGCTTATGTGCAACCAAATACCTCATGGGGTTTGGTTATTGGTTTGGACATTTACGGTCATAGTTTCACAGGACAACCCAATGAATTGGCCTAATAACATGTTTAGTGCTCTGTTCCACCTCCTAGTTTGTTGCATAGTTCCTGTGGTCTTAAAAACTTCTTAGTAGCCATCCAAGTTATAACAATTGGTCTCTATTCATCTGGAGCAACATAAGAGGAAGGAATCAGGAAGAAATGGAATGTGTGGTTAATAACCTCCATGACCAGCTGTCCTTTGCCAAGAGACCAGAAGAATTGGACAGTGCCTAGCTACCATTAGTGAACATTTTCATCCGAGATTCTATAGAAGAATCCTGAGTAAAAGGGAAGAAATGCAGAACAAAATTTCAAATTATCATGGACTCCAGATTTCTTGGAACCATGAAGGGTAAATGAACCCCAAAACTATTGCCCTGAGATAATGTGTAAATCTTACACCAAAAATATCCCCTGAAGTCTTCTTAAAATCAATAATAGTTTGGCTTAAGTAGTAAAAAATGCCTGCCTTGAGCAATTTGCTCTTGTAAGAACTATCTATATGGGATCAAATTGATAACAGCAACTCAAAAGATTAAATAGGATCTTAGAGGGCAGTGAATTTGTGAATTTATGTTAACGGGGGAAGAAAAACTCAGAAAAGGAGGGTGAGAATGGTTGCACAGCTGAAAGAATGTAATCATTGTCACTTAATGGTACGTGTACAAACTGTTGAATTCTTGTATGTCTTGCTGTTTATATTCTGAAAAATAACAAAATAAATAAATTCTTAAAAATGTATTTCCAGAGCCATAAGGAAAAACTATATAAAAAAAATCTGTACTAAAGCTGTCTCATTTTCTGTGTTTGCATCAGAACCCACTCTTATGAAGACACTGTCTGACTATGTCATTTGCAAAGGTTAATGTCCCATGTTGTTTTACTGTTCTATATAAAGCACTGTAATGATCAACAATGAGGGGAAATTAGAGTCCCTGCAAGGCACAGAAATCATAAAAAACACAGCTTAGTTACCAGCAAGGTTTGGAAGAAGACCCTGGTGACTCACATGCAATTTTTCTTTTCACTCACTCAGAAGCTGAATGATTACCAGTATCTTTATCATCAAGACAGTTAAGTAGCCCAATTTTCATGGGGAGGAAGCCTGGAGGGAAAAACAGGAGGAAGAGAGAGAGGAAGAAGTATTTCCATTAAGCTCCACCTCATACTACATAGATCATTTTGCTGCCCACACAAACTCATTAAAAGTCCCTCCCTCAGGTTTACCCTAGTCCAACCTCAAAATCTTCAGATCACCATGGCCCATCCAGGTGATGTCTACGTCCACTTAGCAGCCTGAGATTAGAGTGACGAGTCAACAGGAAAAAACACTTCCAGAAGATCTTAGAAGCAAGAAATGCTGGTGAACCAGTCACCATCTTGAGGGAATGGGAAGGCCATATATTTGCCCAAGTGAAGAGTCTGCCCAGGACAAAGGGAAAACACATTTCATTTTACAACAACTTTGATTATATAGGCTTATAAATGAACAACTGTCACTAATTCATTTTACCACTAAGGAAAGAAGCTTGGGAAATTTGAGTGACTTGACCAAAGCTATGCAAGTAATTAGTATCAGAACAATTAATTAAACACAGAGTCCCTTGTCTCACAACACCAAGCTGATCTCTTACATCCTAAGAGTTCTGGACTAGCTTCTTTAGGGGTTAATTATGGACTCTACTCCATCATCTGTTGAAATTAATATTTCTCTGGGGAACTCTAAATACTAATGTCAATATATAATATTATACCTTCAGTTTTTATCAAGAGGCATTATGAAAAAATGATAGATTATGCCCAAATTCACACCCCTTTCTCTGACATGACTTTCTCCTCTTACTTGTAAAGCAGTAGGATGTGTCTTCTGCTCAGTTTATGCTACTTTTCTCAGGGCAATTGACTTGTTTGAATCCTATTACCCTAGTTATTCCTTCTCTCTGCTTTCTAATTCCACCTGGTGGGAGTGGAATGGAGATGAGGGAAGAGGATATGATCATAAATGAATGAATGAGTGAATAAATGAATAAACAAATAAATAGCTTGCCCTCATTGCACACACACACACACACACACACACATATATATATATGGGAAAGGGGTTGAAAGAAAATACACTAAAATCTGAACAGTGGTTTTCTCTAGAGTTACTTGTCATTATGCTTTTCAGGATATTTAAATTTTTTATTGTGTTGAACATGAATTGTTTCTTATAATAAAAAATATAAATGAAAATATTATAAGTTGGAGTTGGAAGAAATCAAGTCACAGGTATAAAATATTTTTAAGTTTATTCTTGTAGTTGGTGTTAGTTGCCATCAATTCCAACTCATGGTGACCCCAAGTGTGCAGAGTGGAACTGCTCCATAGGATTTTCAAGGCCTGATTTCCAAGGCATCTCTGGGTAGGCTCAAAATACCAATCTTTCAACTAATACTAGAATGTTTAATCATTTGTGCCACCCAGGGAGCCTTAGTTTATTCTTAGCTTCTTAATATATATATATATATATATATTTAATTGAAAAAGAAATGTTCTGTTCCCAACCAATCACCTAAAGAGCCCTGGTGTGTTAATCAACCCATTTAGTGGAAATACATTAGCCTTTTGGGTATGCTTTGGCCGTATCCTCTTATCATATGTCTAACTGCTGAGGAACGTACGAAGTATGAATCTAGGAAAACTGGAAGGTGTCAAAATGAAATGGAATGCATAAGGATTGATATCTTTAGCATTATGAACTGAAATGGACTGGCTTTGGCCATCTTGAATCAGACAACCATGTGATCTACCATGCCGGGAATGACAGTTTGAAGAGGAATGGCATGGCATTCATCATCACAAAGGATGTTTCAAGATCCTGAAGTACAATGCTGTCAGTGATAGGATAATATCCATACGCCTACAAGGAAGACCCGTTAATATGACTGTTATTCAAATTTATGCACCAACCACCAAAGCCAAAGATGAGGAAATTGAAGATTTTTATCAAATTCTGCAGTCTGAAATTGACCAAATATGCAATCAGGATGTGTTGATTATCACTGGTGACTGGAATGCAAAAGTTGGAAACAAAGAAGAATCATCAGTAGTTGGAAAATTTGGCTATGGTGACAGAAACAATGCTGGAACTCACATGGTAGAATTTTGCAAGACCAATGACTTGTTCATTGCAAACACCTTTTTTCAACAACACAAATGGTGGCTCTACACATGGACTTCACCAGATGGAACACACAGGAATCAGATTGATTATATCTATGGCAAGAAGTGGTGGAAAAGCTCAATATCTTCAGCCAAAGCCAGGCCAGGGACTGATTGTGGAACAGACCATCAACTGCTCATATGCAAGTTCAACTTGAAGTTAAAGATAATTAAAACAAGTCCACGAGAGCCAAAATATGATCTTGAATATATCCCTCCTGGATTTAGAGATCATTTAAAGAATAGATTTGATGCATTGAACACCAACGACCGAAAACCAGAAGAATTGTGGGAGGATATCAAGAGCATTGTCCATGAAGAAAGCAAAAGATCACTAAAAAGATGAGAAGACCAAAATGGATAACAGAAGAGACTCTGAAACTTGCCCTTGAGCGGAGAGTAGCTAAAGCAGATGGAAGAAATGACAAGATAAAAGAGTTGAACTGAAGATTTCAAAGAGCAGCTCGAGTAGACAAATCCAATTACTATAATGTAATGTGCAAAGACCTGGAGTTTGAAAACCAAAAGGAAAGAACACGCTCAGCATTTGTCAAGCTGAAAGAATGGAAGAAAAAAATTAAGCCTCGAGTTGCAATATTGAGAGATTCTATGGGCAAAATATTGAATGATGCAGGAAATATCAAAAGAAGCTGGCAGGAATACACAGAATCACTGTACCAAAAAGAACTTGTCAATCTTCATCCATTTCAGGAAGTGTCATATGATCTAGAACCAGTGGTACTGAAGGAGGAAGTCAAAGCTGCAATGAAAGAATTGGTGAAGAGCAAGGCTCCAGGAATTGATGGGATACCCATTGAGATATTTCAACAAACAGATGCCCCATTGGAGGCACTCACTCAGTTATGCCAAGAGATTTGGAAGACAGCTACCTGGCCAATGGACTAGAAGAGATCTATATTTGTACCCATTCCAAAGAAAGGTGATCCCACAGAATGTGGAAATTATAGAGCAATATCATTAATATCGCACACAAGTAAGATCTTACT
>NW_006921795.1:3933187-3948582 GCF_000298275.1 Orycteropus afer afer | reverse complement strand
TGGACCAATAAGCAGCATCATGATAAATGGAGAAAAGTTTGAAGTTGTCAAAGAATTCACGTTGCTTGGTTCTACAATCGATACCAATGGAAGCAGCAGTCAGGACATTAGATGACATGTAGCACTGGCAAAGTCAACAGTGAAGGAACTGTTTCAAGTGCTGAGGAACAAGGATGTCTCCTTGTGGACTAAGGTGCGCCTGACACAAGCCATGATATGTCCAATCGCCTTGTATGCATGTGAGAGCTGGACAATGAATAAGGAAGACCGAAGAAGAGTTGATGCTTTTGAGTTGTGGTGCTGAAGAATGTGGAAAGTACCATGGACTGCTAAAAGAACTAACAGATCTGTCCTGGAGGAAGTGCATCTGTGATGCTCCTTGGAAGCAAGGATGGCCAGACTTCTTCTCATCTACTTTGGTCATTTTGTTAGAGGGGAACACTCCTTGGAGAAGGATGTCATGCTTGGTAGGGTGGAGTGTCAACGAAAGAGGGGGAGGCCCTCAATGAGATGGATTGAACGGTGGCTGCAATGATGGGCTCAAGTATAGCAGGGATTATGGAGCTGGCACGGGATCAGGCAGTGTTTCGTTCTGCTGTGCACGGGGTCGCTTTGAGTTGTAAATGACTCGATGGCAACTAACAATAACAACAACTGCTCAAGGATCAATAAACTGAACAGTGAACTAATTGTATAAGAAGAAGCCATAAGGAGACAGAAGGATATAGTCAGACAGTGAGTGAGATAGAAAGTCTTTGGTTACTCAATCACCATACCAAAGCAAAAGGAAACAGTTGTTAATGGCTCCAAGACTCTAAATGCCAGTCATGAGACAACTTTTCAGTACCACAGATCCACTGTACCACTATCTTCCACTACGAGTTCATGTTGACAAAGAAAGAATTTCTATGCAGTTATTTGCTTTCACCTTTGTCTGAAAGTGAGCAGAACAAAATTGAAAAGAAACATGCATCTCGTCCTTCTTCAAAGTCATCCCTCAACTCTATTAAAGAAAAAAAGTAAATTCTGTCCTCTATACATCAGGTATGGTCAGACTTGAAGCTGGTGTATCAAAAAGATAAACACAACTCAAACACCCAGGCTTATATGACATTGCAGAATATAGCTTCCTAAATACCTTAAGAACTTGCAGCTATCTTGTGGAAGACTTGGCCTTCCCCTACCATTCCCAGAAAGGAAACTGAGACCACCTTCAGCTTTCCCCCTGATTGACAGCAGTTCCTTCTTTCTGGGTTGTTTAAGTGAAAAATCTAGAAGTCAGCTTTGACTCTCATCTCTTGTTACAACCACATGCAATGTCAGGAAATCATGTGCAATTCTTCCCCTAAACTCTTGCAACCCCTGGCCACTTCTTACCCCTCCATTGCTGCCACTCTACCCCAGTCCAGGAACAGCAGCCTCCTGACACGTCACCTGCTTCTACTCACAGGCCTCTAAAACACATTCTCTACACAAAAGCCAAAGGGATTATTGTTGTTGTTATTTGCCATCGAGTCGGCCCCTACTCATAGCGACCCCTCCTTGGGTTTCCGAGGCAGTATCACTACGGAAGTAGGAATGCCCAACCTTCCTTCTGAGGAGTTTGAACCACCAGCCTTCTGGTTAGCAGTCAAGTGCCTTAGGCACTATGCTACCAGAGCTCCAAAGGGATTATAGGAACATGTAAATTAGATGGTGTCACTTCCTTGCTCAAAACCTTCCAAACCTTCCCATTTTACTCACAGAAACAGCCAAAGTCATTATAATAGCCATTTGGGGCCCATAAATTTATCATTCTATTTATCCACTATGGCTTCTTTTTCCATTGTTCTCCCCTTGCCCCAAGTGTACTTGCCTATTTCTCAGATAGCCAAGAATTCTCCTACATCAGTGCCCTCATTGTTCCCTCTGTCTGTAACACTTTTCCCCCAAACACCTGCAAGACTTACTTCCTCATCTCCTTCAAATCTTTCCTCAAATATCACCTTCTCAGTTAAGCCTACACTGACAATTTAATTTAATACTGAAATTTCTCTCCCATCTCTACGCAACACTTCTAGCATGTCTGGTTCTCCCTTACCCTAATCTACTTGCTCTTTTTCTCCACAATACACCCTCTGCTGAAATACTAGAGAATTTACATACTCAATGTGTTAATTGCTTACTGTCTATTGGCCCCCATGAAAATTGTATTAGAGAAGGTTACAGTATACAGCATGAGACATAACTCCATTTTGAGTTTTCACACTAGTTAGGATGCCATTTGAACTCTTTATGTTACTTCCCAATGTTTTCTTGCCATTAAACCAACAGTGTGGGCATGCTTAAACAAGTCTATAGGACATATTTGAATCTTGGGTCTTTTTTTCCCTAGACAGAAAATAAAGTACTCAAAGGCAGAGATCTTTCCCTGATTTGTTTACTAATTTATCCCAAGCATCTCTGAGCTTGGAATATTATAGCCACTTGGTGAATATTTTTAAATGAATTAATGATGGTTTTGCAATTGTTTATTTGAATAGTTTTGTAGAAGATATCCTATAACTGAAGTTGCTGGAGCAAAGATACACACATTTAAAATTTCAATAGACACTGCAAATGACACATGAAAGTCTTGTTTCCTCACCCTGGATGTTAACTGATATAACCCTCATGTTATTTTAATTTGAATTCCCATTCATATGCTGATATGGTTGAGCATTTTAGTCTTATTGGCCATTTATATTTCCTCTTCTGTGAGTTTATTATGAGTAGTGGCTAAAGCATTTGGCTGCTAACCAAAAGATCAGCAGCTGAAACCCACCAGCTACTCCATGGGAAAAAAAGATGAGGAAATCTGCTTCCATAAAGATTTAGAGCTTTGGAAACCATATAGGGCAGTTCTACTCTGTCCTATAAGGTCACTAAGGGTTGGAATTTGTTGTTATTGTTTGTGAGCTTATTATTATTATCTTTTGGTATTGTAACAGGTTAAGTTTTTTTTTAGAATATTTTAGTTTGCCTTGTCAGAGAAAAAACTAGTAGACTTGGGAATAAGCAAAAGAGATCTTTGCATGTACTTTCTGTGGCATGCTGGGCATTGTCGAGGCAACCTGCTGAGGATAACCTGGTTCTATAGAAATATGTGCCTTTGATTGGATGCCCATCGACTAGGCTGTTTTGCATCCTTGAAGAGGTAGAATTTTACTGTAGACAACTAGGGGCAATGTACATGATTCTTGTCTTAGTGAGACAAATGAACTTTCTCCAAAAGAAAATATAATTCTCTGTAACTCAAATTCTGATTGGAGGAAGTTTTAACAAGTGTCTGGTTCCCTCAATAATTAATGAGCTAAATAAAATCTTTGACATGTCTTCATGTTCTATTTGTATGAATAGTATTTCTAATTTATTGAAAATTATACTTTAGGAGCCTTTCCCTTGTCAGCCTGAGGAATCTGCCTGCTCTTGAAGTTGAAGACTAGTGGGGGATTTTAGAATTATCTACAGCAAAGAAAATGAGAGTTAATATTCAGATTCTGACATTCAAAATATAGTTTGAAATTACAGTATGATAGTAGACTTTAAATCCAGGTTTTGTACAGAGAGACAGGGATTTTCTAAATTCCTTTATCTCCTTTCTTTAACATATCATAAGCCTGAAGGACCTAAGCAGCTCCATGCACACAGAGAAGAAAAGGAGATGGAGGGGAGAAATCTTGGAAGATGGAGGACAGAGGAGTGAGTCTTAATTTAATTGCTCTGGCCTGAAGGAAGGAGTCACCTATGCCATTCGAAAAGACAGCAGGACTTCAATCTTACTTACCAGCCAGACTGTGGAAGGAGATGGCCTCCCACTCAGCCCTCACCCCAAGCTGTTAACCTCACAGAGTGCAATGCGGCCTGGCAGAAGAAAGCAGAGCTTGAATTAAACTCTCCCTTGATTCCCATGTGGCTAATGTTGACATATTTAGCAAATAAAAATGCAGGTCATGGGAGAAAGGTAAGATGGCAGATTAAGTAGACATGACATGCTACCCAGACCCTCTACAACAAAGACTTGAGAAACTGAGTGAAACAGACACAGATAATAACCAACCCTGGAACTCTGAACTTCAAAGGAAAGGATAAAGAAGTAGATAAAATACCAATTAGAAAAAGAAATTAAATGAAAACAGAGAAAAAGGAGACATATGGAGTGGTGAATTGTCAACTGGTCTGGCACAGCATGACCTTTTGAATTATTGCTAGTTTTCCAATTGGAGTAGTAACCAGATAACCAGCTCTGTCTGCCCAGAACTGCATCAGTGCCTACAACAGTAGGTGTTGTTTTCCCCTTATTCCCCACACCCTCCTGGTGACCAGAAGTGTAGATACTGTAGATACCAGTCCAACCCACCTGGCAGCTGGTGACATCCCCCATAGCACCCCTGCCAGCCTTGGTGGGTTACCCAGCCCGCCCTCACTCCCTATAACCACATGACCCCCTTATGCTTTGCTCCACAGGTAGCCTTAGGCACACACTTGCAGACTCTGAGGTCAGCAAGGGAAGCTCTCATGGAATGGACCATGCAAGCATGCCACTCCTATGTTTTTAGGCATATCCTCCCATGAATAGGGTGCTGTGTGTCTGCCGCCCCCATATTCAATAGCATGTGTGTGAAGGTCACCCACCATGAGCCAAACACTTCCATGGTTGCTTAAAGTACTGTTGCAGACCAGGTACCCTATCCCCACCAACTCTGTGGCCAGTAGAGCACACAATCACAGACTGTATGGTCTGGCCTCACCACCTCTGTGTTTAGCAACATGCATCTGCATGGACTGCATGCTGCAAGTCAACAACTTGCCCAATCAGTGGTGAGTACTGCCAGCACTAGAAGCTCTGCTTTCCTGCTTCTGCTGCCTCAGCTTTCTTCTTTCTTTCTTTTTCTTTTGTCCTTCTTTTTTCCTCTTCTATTTTCTTTTTTCCCTTTTTTCTTTCTTTCTATTTAAAAAAATTTTTTATTCTTTTTTTATTTTTATTCCACCAGTCAGGAAGCATAAACTGCATCCATACTACCAAGCCATATGCATGCCTCTTGCCACCCCATGCACTGGGCAAGTGCTACCCCTCAACATTTGTACTACTTGATCAAGGACAGATGGGGCCAACAATAGTCCAGCAAGACTTCAAATGCTCTACACAAACAGCAAATAGAGAACCGCACACACATCCTAACACTATACCACCAGGAGACAGGTCATGAGTGCTGAAGTGCTACTAAACATGCAAGCAAAGTAGGATCCCCACCCCCTCTCCAAATATATCAAAATAAAATAAAGCAAAAAACCTGGAAAAAAACCCATTCATCAATTAAATACAAATACAAAAACACCACAATGTCTCAGAGACAACAGACAACCTCAGTACACACAAAGAAACAAAGACAAGGTGGCTCAAGCAAGTGACCAAAACATAGAGCCAGTAAAACTTCCTAAGGAAGAAATGGAATTGGAACTACCTGATAAAAATTCAAATGAATTATATTTAGGACCCTTCAACAGATTAAGAAAGAGATTAAGAAAAAATGCAGACAAAATTAAGAGGGAAAACACAGACAAAACTCTAGAAGAATTTGGGGAAAAAATAGAAAAAGAAATTGACAAAACAAATGGAAAATTAGAAAGCATACAAAAACAGCAAATAGAAACCCAGAAGATTTATATGAAGATTTCCAAAATAGATAATACATTAGAAGGAAAAAGGAGTTGAATTGACTCATGGAAAATAGAATTAGCAAAATTAAAGACAAATCTCTCAAAGGTGTAGTGCCTAAGACACTTGACTGCTAACCAGAAAGCTGATGGTTCAAATGCACCAGCCACTCCTCAGAAGGAAGGTTGAGCAATCTACTTCCATAGTGATACTGCATCAGAAACCCAAGGAGGGGTCGCTATGAGTTGGATCCAACTCCACGGCAGTGAGTTAGAAGAACAATCAGAAAAAAATAACAACAAAAGAAGAAGAAGAAAACTTAAGAATTATGTGAGACAACATCACAAATAATAATTTACATGGGACTAGAATTCCAGAATAGGAAAAGAAAAAAAAAAAAAACAGAAAAAAATTGTCAAACATTTGCTGGAAACTTCCCTAACATCATGAAAGATGAGAAGACATGCTTTCAAGAATCTCAGTGAACCCCAAATAAGATAGACCCTAAAGAAAATCACCAAGACATATCATAATCAAACTTTCTAAAATGAGAGATAAAGAAAGAATCCTAAAAGCAGCTTGGAAAAAACAAAGATTTACCTACAAAGGAGAACCAATTAAACCAAGCTCCTATTTTTCAGCAAATGCCATACATGCAAGAAGGCAATTAAATGACATATATAAAACCCTGAAAAAAAAAAGCCAACCTAGAAATAAATACCCAGCAAAACTGTCCCTCAAATATAATGGCAAAATTAGCACATTTCCAGATAAACAGAAATTACGGAAATTTGTAAAAACAAGACCAACCTTACAGGAAATGCAAAGAGAATCCTGTGGATAGAGAACCAATAACATCTGACAACAATCTGAGATTAAGACACATAACAACATCACTTAGAAACCAACCCAGTTAAAGAAGTATGAAAAATAAAACAAACCTACAAGACATTAATTTGTAAAGAATGACAACTATAAGGTAAAAAGAAGGAATAAAATATGTAGCTGCAGGGTTTCAAATTGGAAATAATTAAAAAAAGAAAAAAAAAGATCAGGATAGAATACTGTTTTAAACTTGAGAAGATAATAAATTACAGGGTAACCTCAAAGAAAATTAATAAATTTACTCACCAAAATAAAAAAAAAAAAATACAATCATAACGATCTAACACTAAAACAACAGCAATGAAGGAAATGCTAACAAAATCCACAAACAAAATTAATTCAGCGCAGAAAAATATATGGAACAATAAGTCATCAGCACCACACACACACACACACACACCCCCATAGGAAAATGACAACAGTAAATTCATACCTATTGATAATTATGCTGAATGTAAATGGAGTAAGTGCCCCAGTTAAGAGACAGAAAGCAGGGGGGAAAATGGCATCTCTCCTGTAACGCACATGCTAGTTCCCTCTAGCACCTTAGTGCCTGAAAAACTAGGTGCAGCAGTTTGAAATGGGGATTCTGGTGCTCTGAACAGCTCATTAAGTCAGAGTAAGCCAAACCCAGGGGAGTAGGATTAGAAAGGAGAAAGGTGCAGTGCAATTACCCAGAGGGAAAAAACAACAAAAACAGGTGAAGCTGCCCTGTGGAGCACTGACCAACAGGCAAGAAAGGACATCAGAGTCCTCCCTGGAGCAGTAGAGAGAATGCACCACACCAGAGATCCTGTGGCACCTCTACAGATCAACCTTCAGACCTGCTTTTATCAATAAACTTGAGACCACTGGGAGGGAGCAAAGATCTCTCTGGCTCCAGTACTGCTGAAGCGTGAGCAGAGAGAATATTAATGCCTCAAGTGGGTAGGCCCTGGGACAATTTCATGTTATGGATCGCAGATCGGGGCAGTTATCCTAGGTCAGATTTTTGGCACAGAGGGGCCTGAAGAGCAGGGTTTTTGCATCTGTCTGAACCTGGCAAAAAGTAGCAACCCCCTAACAATTGGAATCTTTGCTGAACTTGAGCTGTGGGCCTGTGAGTAACAGTATAATGTCATCATTAGCAGCCCACTCAGAGCCCTAGAAACCACTCCTGGCAACTTGGAGCTTTTTTTCTTCTCTCTTTTCTTGCCCTATTCTCTGCCTCTACCCTGCCTCATCCAATAGAAAAACCATATAAAACCACCATAACACCTGCAGGCTTGAACCTTAAACTCCCTTTGCGACAAACAGAGACCTGCATCCACATTCCACACAGTGATTCCATCATCACAAAAAAAAAAAAAACTGCAGAACAACCCAGCACATCTGAATTAATAGCCAAAAGAAAAAAAAATGCACCACCTTTTCAAAATATTAAATCATAAAACCAAGACAAAAGAAATCAACACATAACTAACAGTTAAAGATAACTTCCAAATGTTTAGGAAACAACAGGCCACCTCAAATAAATAATAATAATAATAAAAAAACAGGGTAAGATATTAGAAATAAAATCCCAAAGTCTCATTAAATATGGAGGAAGAGGAGGCAATAGAATTATTTGAGAAGGAATTTAGAAATTATGTTTATAGAACTCTACAAGAGATTAAGGAAACCCCAAACAGAAGCAAGGAGAACACAGACAGTACCCTGGAAGAACTCAGAAAAACCATTCAAGTACAAAATAACAAGATTAATGCACAATCAGAACTTGTACAAAAACAACAGTTAAAATCCAGAAGATGAACACCAAAATTACAGAATTGCACAATACAGTGGAAGCACAAAAGAATAGGATAGAACTGGCTGAAGAACACATTTCCCAGCTAGAAGACAAATCTCTGGACACCAACCTGTATGAAGAAAACTCAGAACAAAGATATAAGAGAAATGAAGAAAACTAACAGTTATATGGGATGACAGGAAGAGAAACAACATATGCCTCACTGGAATTCCAGAACAAGAAAAGGTGAAGAAAACCACTGAGAAAATTGTGGAAGACCTACTAACAGAACATTTTCCCTATGTCATGAAGGAAGAAAAGATATTTGTCCAGGAAGTTCATAGAACCCATAAAGGATAGATCCCAAGAGAAAAACACCAAGGCATATCATAATCAAACTCTCCAAAATCAAAGACAAAGAAAGAATTTTGTGAGCTGCCCAGGACAAAAGAGACTTTATTATAATAATCAAACAGTTAGTCTGAGCTCCAATTACTCAGCAGAAACCATGCAGGCAAGAAGGCAATGGGATGACATACATAAAATACTGAAGGAAAAGAACTTCCAACCAAGAATCCTATATCCAGCCAAACTGTTGATCAAATATGAGGGCAAAATCAAGACATTCTCAGACAAACAGCAATTAAGGGATTTTTTTGAAAACCAGACCAACCCTACAAGAAATGCTTAAGTTCTTCCAATAGAGAACCCATAACAGAGACAACAAAATCAGTACACATGATATCGACACTAAAACCGAATCAGAAATAGACACTCAAAATAAGACCATAAAACATTGTACATTAAAAATAAAGGAAACCAAGCTGCACACAACAACAGCAACTAAACAAATACAGGGAATAAAAGTTCTAGGTACAAACTTCCAAAAGGAGAGGAAAATAGGACAATGTCTTCATAGAACAGACTGTTCTAAAAATATAGAGACAAGAACTCACTCCAAGGTAACCACAGAGAAAATTAACAATTCTGCTAAGCAAATCCAGAAGGAAGGAAAACATATGGGTTTAGTAAGCACAAAACCAACAATAAAGAAGAAGAGAGAGGAAACACTTGACAACAAAATGAACTCAGCACAGAAAAGCATATGGACTCAGGAAACCCCAACAACACACACACACACACACACACACACAATAGTAGAATGACAGCGATCAATTTGTATATATCACTAATTACACTCAATGTGAATGAAATAAATGCACCAATCAAGAGAAAGAGAGTGGCAGACTGGATAAGAAAAGAAGACCCATCGATATGCTGCCTACAAGACACCCACATTAGACACAAAGATAAAAACAAATTAAGAGTTCAGGGGTGGAAAAAATATACTAAGCCAATGCTAACCAAAAAAGAGCAGGAGCAGCAATATTAGTTTCTGATAAAATAGACTTTAAGGTGAAAAAAAAAAAAAAACCCATAACAAAGAAGGACACTATATGATGCTGAAAGGGTCAATTGACAAAGAATACATTATGATAATAAATATCTATGCACCCAATGAAAGGGCTCAAAAATACATGGAACATATATTTAGAATTAAAAGGGACATTAGACAATGTAAAATAGTAAGACTTTAACACACCACTTTCAAGAAGGGACAGATCGACTAGAAAAAAACTCAACAAAGATACAGAAGAACCCAACAACACAATCAAACAAGTTGACCTCGTAGATATATACAGAGCGCTCCACCCAACAAAAGCACAATTCACATTCTTCTCCAGTGCACATGGATCCTTCTCCAGAATAGATCATATGTTAGGACATAAAACAAGCCTCAAGAAATCCAAAAACACTGAAATACTACAAAGCATCTTCTTAGACTACAATTTTATAAAATTAGAAATTAATAATAGGAAGATCAAGGAAAAACATCAATGTGGAAGCTGAACAATTCACTGCTTAGAAACTACTGGGTAATAGAAGAAATAAAAAGTGAAAGAAAACAATTCCTAGAAACAAACGAGAATGAATATACATCACACAAAAACCTACGGAACACAGCAAAAGCAGTACTCAGAAGTCAGTTTAAAGCAATAAATACATACATCAAAAAAGAGGAAAAAAACAAAATCAACACTCTAACCCAACAATTCCAAGAATTAGAAAAATAACAACAAAAGAATCCTGCAGTATCTAGAAGGAAATAATAAAGATCAGAGTAGAAATAAATGAAACAGAAAACAAAAAGTAATAAAGAAAATCAACAAAACAAAAAGCCAGTTCTTCCAAAAGATTAACAAAATTGACAAACCATTGGAAAATCTAACAAAAGAAAAGAAGGAGAAGATGCAAATTACAATAGTAAATGAAAAGGGAGTCAACACAACAGAACCAACTGAAAAAAAAAAAGTGATGCTGACAGAATATTATGAAAAACTGTACTCCGTCAGATATGAGAACCTAGAAGATATGGACAAATTTCTAGAATCACAAGACCTACCTAACTATCACAATCAGAGATAGAATACTTGAACAGACCTATAACAAAAGAAGACATTGAAAAGGACATTAAAAAAAAAAAAATAATAATAAAAACCTCCCCACAAAGAAAAGTCCTGGTCCTGATGGTTTCACTAGAGAATATTACCAAATATTCAGGGAAAAGTTGACACCTGTGCTACTCAAGCTATTCTAGAACATAGAAAAAGATGGAATACTCCCAAATTCATTTTATGAAGCAAGCATAACACTAATACCAAGACCAGGGAAAGACACCACTGAGAAGGAAAACTACAGACCAATATCCTTCATGAACATAGATGCAAAAACCTTCAACAAAATCCTAGCCAAAAGAATCCAACAATATATCAAAAAAGTAATACATCCCGACCAACTGGGATTCATACCAGGTATGCAAGGATGGTTCAACATCAGAAAAACAATCAATGTGATCCACCACATAAACAAAACAAAAGAAAATAACCACATGATTATATCAATTGATGCAGAAAAGGCATTTGATAAAATCCAACACCCATTCCTGTTCAGAACTTTCAGCACAATAGGGATAGAAGGAAAATTCCTCAACATAATAAAAGGCATATATGCAAAGGCAATGGCCAACATCCTTATTAATGGAGAAAGACTCAAGGCATTCCCCTTACTAACAGGAACCAGACGAGGATGCCCTCTATCACTGTGTCTATTTAACATTGTATTGGCAGTCTTGGCCAGGGCAATAAAGCAAGAAAAAGAAATAAAAGGCATACAAACTGGCAAAAAGGAAGTAAAACTATCTCTATTTGCAGACAATACGATCCTGTACATAGAAAACCCAAGAGACTCAACAAAAAGCTACTGGAACTAACAGAGAGGTTCAGCAAAGTGGCAGGATACAAGGTCAACATACAAAAATCAGTTGGATTCCTCTACACCAACTTGACTGGAAAGCAGAAGGCTGGTGGTTCAAACCCACGAGCCACTCCTTGGAAGGAAGTTTGGGTGATATACTTCCGTAGTGATACCGCCTCAGAAAGCCAGGGAGGGATTGCTATGAGTTGGGTCTGACTCAATGGCACATAACACCAACACCAACACCAACACCAACACCAACACCAACACCAACAAAGAGACCGCTGATAAAGCAATAAGGGAAAAAATACCACTTACAATAGCTACTAAAAATATAAAATATCTAGGAATAAACCTTACCAGAGACACAAAAGACCTATACAAAGAAAACTATAAAACACTACTACAAGAGACAACAAAGTCTCTACATAAATGGAAGAACCTGTCTTGTTAATGGGTAGGTAGACTATATTGAGAAAATGTCAATACTCGACACATTCAATGCAATCCCGATCTAGACACCAACAAAATTTTTTAAGGACATGGATAAACCAAGTACTAGCTTCATATAGAAAGGAAAGAGACCTCGGATAAGCAGAGTACTACAGAAGAAGAACAAAGTGGGAGGTCTCACACTCCTGGATTTACTATACAGCCACAGTAGTCAAACAGCATGGTATTGGTACAATGATAGATAGACCAATGGAACAGAGTTGAAAGTCCAGAAACAGACCCATCTATCTGTGAACAGCTGATCTTTGACAAAGGTCCAAAATCCATTAAATGGGGAAGAGATAGCCTCTTTAACAAATGGTGGTGGCAAAACTGGATATCCACTTGCAGAAAAACGAAACAAGACCCATACCTCACCCCATACACAAAAACAAACTCAAGCTGGATCAAAGACTTAAATGTAAAACCCCAAACTATAAAATTTATCAAAGATAAAATAGGGGCAAATCTAGGAGCCCAAATTTATGGCATAAATAGACTATTAAATGTAACCCAGAATGCACAGGAGGTAGAAGAGAAGCTAGATGACTGGGACCTTTTAAAAATTAAATTCTTATGTGCATAGAAAGACTTTGCCAAAAGGGAGTAAGAAGAGAACTTACAGATTAGGAGAAAATATTTGCCTATGACATATCTGACAAAAGACTTATCTCCAAAATCTATAGAAAACTTCAGCACCTCAACACCAAAAAGACAAACAACCCAATTCAAAAATGAGCAAGAGACTTGAAAAGACCCTTCACTAAAGACGATATGCTGGCAGTCAACATACACATGAGGAATTGCTCGTACACTTTAGTCATTAGAAAGATGCAAATCAAAACAATGATGAGATATCATCTCACCCCAGCAATAACAGCAAAGTTCAACAGGACAGAAAATAACAAATGCTGGCAAGGTTGTGGGGAGATTGGGACTCTTGTGCACTGCCGGTGGGATTGTAAAATGGTACAACCATTGTGGCAAAAGGTATGGTGTTTCACTAAAAAACTGAAAATAGAAATACTATTTGACCCTGCAATTCCATTACTAGGAATATGTCTTAAAGAGGTGAGAGGCAGCACATGAACAGACATATGCAGACATATGAACACCTATGTTCATTGCAGCACAATTCACTACAGCAAAGAGATGAAAACAACCCAAATGCCCATCAATGGATGAATGGCTAACCAAATTATGGTACATTCACACAATTGAATACCGTGCTACATTAAAGAACAATGAAGGATATGGAAATCATTTTACAATGTAGATGAGCCTGGAGGACATTATGTTGAGTGAAATAAGTCAATTGCAGGAGGACAAATACTGTATGAGCCCATTACTGTAAAAAAGTCAAAGAAGGGTTTGCTTAAGAAAGGGAATTCACTTTGTAGTGAGTGTGGAGGGAAGGGGAGAGATTAATTTTGGGCTATTTGGGGGCCACACACTGATGTGGGTAAGGGGAAAGATGGTATAGAAAGAGTCTGTGACCACCATGATAACATTAGGAAAAGGGAGGGCATCGAATTGTGCACATAAGATATAGATGACAGATGCTTATATCAACCAGTGTATCCACAATACTGCCTTACCATTAACACCAAACACCAGGCTACAGATAATCACATAAACATTTGAGAAGATCAGATGGGGGTCAGTGAACCAGAGTATACTCTAGATCAAGGATAGATTCAGTGGAGGCTAATCTTGTACAGATACCAGTGATACAAAATACCTGCAATCCTAACAGAAACAACAGAAGACAGACATAGAGTAATCCTTCACAGACAGCCAGACACTGTGGGAGAGAGATCCAACAGATCAACCGACTCAGGACCATAGTATTGGGGGACACCAGACTCAACTGGCACAACAAAATACATAAAAAACTTCTTCCTCATCCTCTATTGGTGAATAGAGACTGGGGTCTTAAAAGCTTTGAAGCGGCCATCTAAGCTGCAGCTAATGGTCTCCTATCATTGGAAGCAAAGAAGAATGCAAAAAAATGAAGGGCATTTGGAAGCAATCAGCCCCAAGACACGATGGTCCTTGACACCAGAACTAAATGGTGCCTGGTGACCAATGCCAACCGCTCAGGAAAAGATCAAATCTGGAGTTCCTGGATAGAGTGGGAGAAAAAACGTGGAACAAAATAAAAAAACACAATAATGGCCAGAATTACTGTTTGGATTGAGTCTGGTGAGATCCCTAATACTATGGCCCTAGGATACATTCTGGGCCTGGAATAAAACACACTCTCAGGGGATTGCTCTCAGCTCAGTAGTAAATAAGATGTATATGCATCCAAGTTGGCTGAGAGGAAGTAAAACTATCTCTATTTGCAGATGATAAATATTGTATACATAGAAAATCCAAGAGATTCAACAAGAAAACTACTGGAAAGGTTCAGCAAAGTGACAGGGTACAAAATCAGTAAAAAATCAGTCTGATTACTTTAACAAAGAGAACTGTGAAAAGGAGATCAGAAAAACAATATAATTTACAATAGCCAAAAGATAAAATACTTAGGAATAAATCTAACCCGAGATAAAAAAACACTTATACAAAGAAAACTACAAAACATAACTGCAAGAAACTAAAAGAGACCTACATAGGAAAATGTAACATTGTGAAAATATCAGTATTATTGAAAGCTATGACTGCTAACCAGAAGGCTGGCGGTTCAAACCCACCAGCCTCTCTTCAGAAGGAAGATGGGGCAGTCTACTTCCATAGTGATACTGCCTTGGAAACCCAAGGAGGGGTCACTGTGAGTCGGGTCCGACTCTATGGCACATAACAACAACAACAACAACATCTACATGTGTAATAAAATCTTAATCCAGATTCCATTATCATTCTTTAAAGGCAAACTTACCAATTATAGATGGAAAGGAAAGAGACCACAGATAAGAAAAGAACTACAAAGAAGAAGAAAAAAAAGGAGGCCTCACACATCCCAATCTCAAAATCTACTATACAGGCACAGTAGTCAAAACAGCCTGGTATTGGTACAACAACAGATACATAGACCAATGGAACAGAATTGAGAATCCAGAAGTAAATCCATCTACCTAAGGACAACTGATCCATATTTGTGCCCATTCCAAAGAAAGGTGATCCCACAGAACAACAACAACAACAAGGACAACTGATCCATATTTGTGCCCATTCCAAAGAAAGGTGATTCCACAGAATGTAGAAATTATAGAACAATATCATTAATATCGCACACAAGTAAGATCTTACTGA
>NW_006921795.1:3927115-3932209 GCF_000298275.1 Orycteropus afer afer | reverse complement strand
ATGTCATGCCTGGTAGGGTGGAGGCCTTCAACGAGATGGATTGACATGGTGGCTGCGATGATGGGCTCAAGTATAGCAGGGATTGTGGGGCTGGCGCGGGATCGGGCAGTGTTTCCTTCTGCTTTGCATGGGGTCACTGAGTTGGAAACGACTCGACGGCACTTAACAACAACAACAACAAGGACAACTGATTTTTCACAAAAAACTGAAACCCTTTAAATGGAGACAAGATAGTCTCTTTAACAAATGGTGCTAGAAAACCGGATATTCATTTGTAGAAAATGAAACAAAATCCATACCTTTCTCCATATACAAAAACAAACTCAAAACTGGTCAAATATCTAAATGTAAAAACTAAAACTATGATCATCAAAGAAAAATTAGGGACAAACTTTGAGACTTGATACATGGCATAAATACAATATTGAACATAGCTAAAACCACTCAAAGAGCAGAATATAAACCAGATAACTGAGAACCTCCTAAGAATTAGACACTTATGCACATTGAAAGATTTCACCACAAAAGTAAAAAGAGAACCTACAAACTGGGAAAAAAAATTTGGCAATGACGTATTGGACAAGGTACTAATATCTTAAATTTATAGAAGACTTCAACACCTCAACAAGAAAAAATACAAATAATTCAACTTAAAAAATGAGCAGAAGACATGAACAGACATTTCACCCAAGAAGATATTCAGATGGTCAACAAACATGAATAAATGCCCATGATCATTAGCCATTTGAAAGATGCAAATCAAATTATAATGATATCATCTCACTACAGCATTAATAACAAAATTAAAAAGGAAACAACAAATTCTGGTGAGGGTCTAGAGAATCTGGAACCCTCATACATTGCTGGAGGGAGTATAAAACGGTAAAACCACTGTGAAAAAATGGTTTGGCAGCTCCCTAAGAAGTTGGTAATAGAAATACCATATGATCCAGCAAATCCCACTAGTAGGCAAATATTCTAGATAAATAAGGGCTATATCATAAATAGATATATGCACATTCATGTTCCATCATAGCACTATTCACAATAGCAAAAAGATAGAAACAACATAAGTGCCCTTGACAGATGAATGGATAAACAAATTATGTAGTACACACATGATAGAATACTATCAAGCATTATAAATAATGAGAAATCCGTGAAACACCTCATGACATGGATGAACCTGGAGGACATTATGATGAGTGAAATTAGTCAATCACAGAAGGACAAATACTGTAAGAGACCCCTATTATAAGAAGTCAAGAAAAGTTTTATACGCAGAAAGAAACATTCTTTGATGGTTACCAGGGGTGGGAGGGGAAGGAAAGGGTTGTTGTTGTTGTTAGGTACCGTTGAGTTGTCTCCAACTCATAGTGACTCTCTCCATAGCAGAACGAAACACTGCCCGGTCTTGTGCCAGCTTCATTATCCTTGCTATAACTGAGCTCATCATTGCAGCCACTATGTCAATCCATCTTATTGAGGGCCTTCCCCTTCTTTGTTGACCTTCCACTTTACCAAGCATGATATCCTTCTCCAGGTTATGGTTCCTTCGGACAACATGACCAGAGTAGCTGAGATAAAGTCTGGCCATTCTCACTTCTAAGGAGCATTCTAGCTGCACTTCTTCCAGGGCAGATTTATTAGTCCTTTTAGCAGACCATGGTGCTCTTAACCATTCTTCTCCAATACCACAACTCAAAAGCATCAACTCTTCTTTGGTCATGCTTATTCATTGTCCAGCTCTCACATGTATAAGAGGCAATTGAAAATACCATAGCTAGGGTTAGGTACACCTTAGTCTTCAAGGAGACATCTTTGCTCTTCAGCACTTGAAAGAGGTCTTTTGCAGCAGATTTGCCCAATGCAAATGCAATACATCATCTGATGTCTTGACTGCTGCTTCCATTGGTGTTGATTGTAGAACCAAGTAATATGAAATCCTTGACAATTTTTTCTCCATTCACTGTGAAGCTGTTTATTGGATGAGTTGTGAGGATTTTTGTTTTCTTTATATTGAGGTGTAATCCATACTGCAGATTGTAGTATTTAATCTTTATCAGTAAGTGCTTCAGGTCATCTTCACCTTCAGCAAGTAAAGTTGTGTCATCTGTGTATCACAAGTTGTTAATTAGTCTTCCTCCAATTTAGGCATTATGCCAACATGCCTCCTAATTTCAGGTCCACTGAAAAGTAATATGTTCAATTTTCCAGAGCTATAACAGACGTATGTCTTTTCTGTAGTTTCTACAGATCTAGTGCAAAAGGAGGAGCTCTGGTAGCATAGTGCCTAAGGCACTTGACTGCTAACCAGAAGACTGGTGGTTCAAACCCACCAACCACTCCTCGGAAGGAAGGTTGGGCAATCTACTTCTGTAGTGATACTGCCTCAGAAACCCAAGGTGGGGTTGCTATGAGTCGGGACTGACTCGATGGCACATAAAAACAACAATAATGCAAAAGGTCAGTTCTGGCCAACACACCTCATTAAGCCACCATCCAACTGTCAGTGGAGGCTTGCATGTTGCTATGATGTTAAAGATGTTTCAGCAGAGGTTCCAGACTAGGACAGACTAGAAAGAAAGACCTGGTGATCTGCTTCTAAAACTTCTCCAGTTAAAATCCTGTTGATCACACTATCTGCAACTAAACATGGGGATGATGCAGGACTGGGCAAAGTTTCTTTCAGTTGTGTATATGATCACCATGAGTTAGGGACTGACTTTACAGCAATTAACAGCAACAGTGCAAAATGGGATATGGTTCACAGGTGTGTTCATTCTGATACTTTTACCCAATCTCTCTCCTTTCTCAGGTAAATATTTTTTATTTTTTAATTTTTGCAGTGTTTCCTCCCCTCCGTTCCCACCCCTGGTAACAAATAAAGAGAGTTTCCTTCCATATATAGATCCTTCCTTGACTTTTTACAATAATAAACTAATAAAATGTCAGGTATATAATTTTTACACTTTCATCACAGGCTCCCACCACATCAAGGGAGGACATCTTCATCTCATCATATTGTCAAGCACTTGTGGGGCTGGACATTTTCTCTCCCTCCACTCGGGTTTGTTGGACAGAAATTCTGTCAGGAACTGCTCCCCCAAAACCCATCATAATAGCTAATTACATTTGAGCTAGTTATTTATGTTGCTGCTGTTACACTGTCCTCAAAGTCACCTTCTCAGTAAACATAGGTACAGAGAGAATTTAGAAAGAAATAGGTGAGATTTCACTCTGATATCTGCAGTCACAAAGTCTATTTTAGACATTCAAGCAAACTGAGATATGAGTTCAACTATGATCTTACAGCAAGGTTTCAAGACACTATTTCTCAAAGCCATCAAGTTGATTCCGATGCATAGTGACCCTGTAGGATAGAATGGAATTCCCCCACAGGGTTTCCAACATTGTAAATCTTTACAGAAACAAACTGCCACATCATTCTCCCATGAAGTGCTTGGTGGATTCAAACCTCTGACTTTTGGTTAATAGCCAAGTGTTTAACCACTGTGCTAGGGTTCCTCTCAAGATATTATTGGAACTGTAAATTTGCCCAAGAAAAATTCCCTCACAGCTCTCTCAACAGTTAGTTGTACTGCGCAAAGGATGATAGTACTAATACTTCCACTTATTTAGAATCATTTTTTGATTGTTGAAATTCATAATTAGATCTGCTTGACTTTTGTGATGCCCTTTGGAATTTTATGGGACCTTCATTTGCTGATGGGACATGACTCAAAATGGTAAGAAAGACCTGCAAACATTCATTAATAATCAGAACATGGAATGTTCAAAGTACCAATCTTGGAAAATTTGGAAGTTTTCAAAAATGAAATTGAACACATAAATATCAATACCCTAGGCATTAGTGAGCTGAAATGGACTGGTATGGGCCATTTTGAATCAGACAATCATATGAACTACTATGCTGGCAATAACCAATTGAAGAAAAATGGTATCACATTCATCATCCAAAAGAACATTTCAAGATCTATCCTAAAGTACAATGCTGTCAATGATACGATGACATTCATACACCTACAAGGATGACTAGTTAATACGATTATTATTCAAATTTATGCACCAACCGCTAATGCCAAAGATGAAGAAATTGAAGATTTTTAACAACTTCTGCAATGTGAAATTGAACAAACATACAATTAAGATGTATTGATAATTGCTAGTGATTGGAATACAAATCTTGGAAACAAAGAAGCATCAGTAGTTACAAAATATAGCCTTGGAGATAAATATGATGCTAGAGATCACATGATAGAATTTTCCAAGACCAAGGACTTACTCATTACCAATACTTTTTTTCAACAACACGAACTGCAACTACACATGTGGACCTCACCAGGTAGAATACACAGGAATCAAATCGACTACATCTGTGAAAAGAGCCAATGAAGAAGCTCAATATCATCAGTCAGAATAAGTTCAGGAGCTGATTGTGTAATAGACCATCAATTGATCAATTGTAACTTTAAATTGAAGCTGGGGAAATTTTACAAAGTCCATGAGAGTCAAAATATGACCTTGAGTATATCCCACAACTCCTCTGGTCTTTGATCATTGGTGTTCAGTACATCAAATCTATTATTCAGATGGTCTCTAACTTCAGGTGGAATATACTCAAAGTCATATTTTGACTCTTCTGGACTTCCTAAAATGCAACGTTATCCTTAATGGAAGAAATGATGAAATAAAACAGGTGAACAGAAGATTTCAAAGGTCAGCTCAAGAAGACAAAGTATTATTGTTGAATGTAAAACAAATTTTGCTCTGTAAATTTGAACCCAAACCACAATAAAAATAAAATAATAAATTAAAGACAAAGTATAATAATGAAATGTGTAAAGACCTGGAAATAGAAAACCAAAGGGGAAGAATGCTCTCGGCATTTCTCAAGAAGAAAGAACTGAAGAAAAAATTCATCTCAAGTTACAATATTGAAGGGTTCTACTGGCAAAATAGGAGCTCTGGTAGCATAGTGCCTAAGGCACTTGATTGCAAACCAGAAGGCTGGCGGTTCAAACCCACCAGCCACTCCTTGGAAGGAAGATGGGGCAATCTACTTCCGTAGTG
>NW_006921795.1:3926088-3927015 GCF_000298275.1 Orycteropus afer afer | reverse complement strand
CAGCCACTCCTTGGAAGGAAGATGGGGCAATCTACTTCCGTAGTGATACTGCCTCAGAAACCCAAGGAGGGGTTGCTATGAGTTGGGTCCAACTCAACAGCACATAACAACCACAACAACAACAAAAAAATTGGCAAAATATTGAACAATGCAGGAAGCATCAAAAGAAGATGGAAAGAATACACCAAATTATTGTACCAAAAGAAATTGGTAAGATCTGAGACTTCTGGTAAGACGATGGAATAGGCAGACAAACTACACAGACCCTCTTCAACAAAGAAAAGGAGAACCGATTAACACAGATACAGAAGATAATCCTGGATCCTTAAGCTTTAAAAGGAAGGATATAGAAGTGGACTAAACTCCAATTAGTAAAAGAACCTGCATGAGAACACTGAAAAAGGAGACATATGGAGCTGCAGTCTGTCAGCGATCCTGATGGCATGGATAGCTTGGATATTGCCAAGTGGGGTTAAGATGTAAGAATTAACTTAAAAATCAGCCCTACTATCCAGGGGCTGCACAGAGGACCACACTGGTGGGTGGTGAATAAAAAGGAAATCAGTGAAGAGAAAGACAGGCTAATGTATGCACTTTTGGCTATCAGGAGAGTGCAGCCATTTTGAATGTTTACAAGCAGTTTGACCATTTTGGATATTTAAAGTGACAGCATTGTCTCAGACTCCAGAGACCTAAGAATAGGCTTCACTTGCTGGGGACCACAAGGACATACCTGGCCCAAAGGACTGGAAAAGTGAGATATTCCTTTTTACTCTTACACCCTACACTTTCTTGGTGAATGGAGGTGAGGCTAGCCGTCATTCCCACCCACCTCTTGGGCCGGCAGGAATTCCATCCCACTCTGTGTGCTCTTATGGAGCCTGGGTGCCCTGCCCTGCCTGTTTCTTTCTTTTTTTTTTTTTTTAG
>NW_006921795.1:3900596-3920914 GCF_000298275.1 Orycteropus afer afer | reverse complement strand
CTTAACTGCTAACCAGAAGGCTGGTGGTTCAAACCCACCAGCCACTCCTTGGAAGGAAGATGGGGCAATCTACTTCCATAGTGATAGTGCCTCAGAAACCCAAGGAGGGGTCATTATGAGTCAAACTGACTCGATGGCAGGGTTTTATATATACTATCCCATTGCTTTGAAGAGAAAGAAAAATTTCCAACCAAGAATTATATATCAGCAAAATTGTCCCTCAAATATGATTGTGAAGTTAGGAGATTTCCAGAGAAGCAGAAATTAACAGAATTTGTTAAAATTACATCAGCCTCAAAGAGACACTAAAGATACCTTTGAACAGAGCAACTGACCATTAATACACAAGATGATATAACCCAGAAACCAACACAGTATGGATGCATCCAAAGTAAAATAAGCTTACAAGATTGTTAACAGGGAACATCAATTGGCAAATGAGGACAGCTACAAACCAAAAAGAGGAGAAAAATAGTGTAGTTACAGAACTTCTAAATGGTGTGGAAATAGAAAGAGTTGCAAGATATGGACCATTCTAAACTCAGGGAGCAAACTAAAAATCACAGTGTAACCTCAAACAAAAAAGATAAACATTCACATCACAATAAAAAGAGGACAAGCACAAATATTTAGCAAATACTAAAACAATAGCAACAAAGGAAATGATAACACCATTCATAAACCTAATGAGCTCAGCACAGAAAATTATATGGAACAAAGAAACCAGGGACCCATAAAAAAAAAAAACACACAACAAAGTGACTCCAACCAATTCATACTTGTCAATAATTACGCTGAATGTTAATAGACTAAATGCACCACTCAAGAGACAGAGAGTTGCAGAATGGATAAGAAAACATAACTCATCGATATGCTGTCTGCAGGAGACATACCTTAGAGACAAGCACAAATAGACTAAAAATCAAAGGCTGAAAAAAGATATATCGAGCTAATGGCAACCGTAAGAGAGCAGGGTGGCAATATTAATTTCTGATCAAATTGACTTTAAGACAAAAACCACCATAAGAGACAAGGAAGGACATTATATAATGATCAAAGGATTAATTCATCAAGAAGATATAACCATAATAAATATCTGTGGCCCCAACAAACATCCCCAAAATACATAAATCACTTTAATAGAATTGAAAAGGCAAATAGATGACTTTCACAGTCATCATAGGAGACTTCACCACTTTCAATCACAGATAGAACAACTGGAAAGAAACTCAACAAAGATGTAGAAGAACTAAAGAATACAATCCACCAACTTGACCTTAAAGACATCTACAGAGCACTTCATCCAACAGCAGCACAATATACATTTTTTTTTCAGTACACATGGAACATTCTCCATGATAGACCATATGTTAGACCATAAAGCAAGCCTTAATAATTTTAAAAACTTTGAAGTACTGCAAGGCATCTTCTCAGATCACAATGCTGTCAAATTAGAAATCAATGAGAGGAAGATCAATGGAAAAAGAGTAAAGACATGTGTTCCATTTACCTAGTGCCACTCTGGCAAGAATATACCACAAATTGGATGACTTGAGCAAACAGGAGTTTATTCTCTTACAGTTCAGGAGGCTAGAAGTCTGAGTTTAAAGTGGCAGGCTGTAGGGGCTGGGCGACAGCGCCTTGACACTGGGCTGCAGCTCTGCCTCTTGCTCCCAGCCCACTGAAGCTAGAGGCATCTCTTCATTCAGGCATTTATTGGCTGCTGAGGATAACAAGTCCAAGGTCGATAAATAAAAATGGCACAGTCCTGATGTTACCAAACCACATGGTAGGCCATTCATTCAAGTCCACTGAAAGTCCCAAGGTCAGCAGAGCATGGCAGGCTGCTGAAGGACATGGCTACATGCAGGGTTCAAGGTGCCATAGGCTAGAGACCATTCCCCAAACTGTTTCTTATATGCAGGAAGCAGACCACATAATCAAACCAGCTACTCAGCTGCTCACAGTAGATTCCACCATGGAGTTGATTACCAGTCTCATCATGGGGAATACTACATCCAGCTGCCCAGCCACTCAAGCAGGCCAAGCCAAGTTGACACACAGACTTAACCACCACAACATGGAAACTGAACAACACCCTCTTTAAGAATGACTGGGTAATAGAAGAAATAAAAAATGAAGTTAAAAAAATCCTTGAGTCAGGGACTTCCAGTGAGATGGAGGAATAGGCAGACAAGTGACACAGACCCTCTTCAACAAAGAAAAGAAAAAACAATTGACAAAGATACAGAACATACTCCTGGAGCCCTGAGCTTTGAAAGAAACTATACAGAAGTGGATTAGGCACCAAGTAGTGGAAAAACCTGAATGAAAACAGTGAGTACAGAGACAGTCAGAGCTGTGCACGCTCAGCTCCTCTGATGCAACCAACAGCCTGAATATTTCCAAGTGGTGTTAGGACCTGAGAATTGACCTAAAGATCAGCCCTGGTCACCAAGGGCTGCAGGGACAACTGCACTGGTGGCCTATAACTAGGAAGGGAAACAGCAAGGAGGGAGTCAACCTGAGCTGTTGATTGTCTACTGTCTGGAGGGCACATTCATTTTGATTCTTAACAAGCAGCAGCCATTTTGGATAATTAAAGTGACTGAGAATGCAGCCATTTTAAATGTTTTTAACTGACAGATATTTTGGATATTTAAAGTGACCAAGGGTGCAGCCATTTTGAATGTTTACAAGTGGTGGCCATCTTGGATATTTAAAGGGACTGAGGGCACAGCCATTTTGAATGTTTACAACTGGCAGTCATTTTGGATATCTTTGACAAAGGATCAAAACCCATTAAATGGGGAAGAGATAGCCTCTTTAACAAATGGTGCTGGCAAAATTGGATATGCACTTTCAGAAAAATGAAACAAGACCCATACCTCACACCATGCACAAAAACAAACTCAAGTTGCATCAAAGACTTAAATGTAAAACCCAAAACTATAAAATTCATCAAAGATAAAATAGGGGCAAACCTAGGGGCCCTAATTTATGCCATAAATAGACTGTCAAGCCTAATGCAGAATGCACAGGAGATGAAACAGAAGCTAGATGACTGGGAGCTTTTAAAAATTAAATTCTTACATACATCAAAAGAATATGTCAAAAAGGTAAAAAGAGAACCTACAGATTGGGAGAAAATATTTGCTTATGGCATATCTGATGAAGAACTTATCTCTAAAATTTATAGAAAACTTCAACACCTCAAAACCAAAAAGACAAACAACCCAATTCAAAAATGGGCAAGAGACTTTAACAGACACTTCACTAAAGATAATATGCTGGAAGCCAACAAACACATGAGGAATTGCTTGTGATCATTAGCCATTGTTGTTATTGTTATGTGCCATCGAGTCGGACCCGACTCATGGTGACCCCTCCTTGGGTTTCCAAGGCAGTATCACTATGGAAGTAGATTGCCCCTTCTTCCTTCTGAGAAGTGGCTGGTGGGTTTGAACCACCAGTCTTCTGGTTAGCAGTCAAGTGCCTTAGGTACTATGCTACCAGAGCTCCTCATTAGCCATTTGTTGTTGTAGTTATATGCCGTCAAGTTGGCCCCGACTCATAGAGACCCCTCCTTGGGTTTCTGAGGCAGTATCACTACGGAAGTAGGATTGCCCAACCTTCCTTCCGAGGAGTGGCTGGTGGGTTTGAACTGCCAGCCTTCTGGTTAGCAGTCAAGTGCCTTATGCACTGTGCTACCAGAGCTCCCAAATACCATTAGAGAGCTGCAAATCAAAACAATGATGAAATATCATCTTAACCCTGCAATAACAGGGTTAAGTTAACAGCAGTTCAACAGGACAGACAATACCAAATGTTGGAGAGGCTGCAGAGAGATTGGAACACTCATACACTACTGGTGGGACTGTAAAATGGTACAACCATTGTGGAAAATGGTATGGCATTTCCTTAAAAAACTGAAAATAGAAATACCATTTGAACCAGAAATTCCATTACTAAGAATATATCCCAAAGAGGTGAAAGGCAGGACATGGACAGACATATGCACACCTATGTTCATCACAGCACAATTCACTACAGCAAAGAGAGGGAAACAACCTAAATGCTTATCAACAGATGAATGGATAACCAAATTATGGTACATTCACACAATGGAATACTATGCTACATTAAAGAACAATGAAGAATACGCAAATCATCTCACAACGTGGATGAGCCTGGAGGACATTATGCTGAGTGAAATCATCAATCTTATTTTCTTCCATTTGCTTAGCTACTCTTTGTTCAAGGGAAAGTTTCAGAGTCTCTCTCTATATTTTTTAAATTTTATTATTATTATTATTACTATTATGCTTTAAGTGCAAATTTACAGAGCAGAATTTGTTTTACATTCAACATTTCTTGGACATTTGGTTTCACTCCCCAATTACCATCCCCAGTGCTAACCCCTCTCCTCCTCTCCCTTCCCAGTAAATCCTCCCTCCCTGTGCCCTTCTTAGTTAGGCACTCCTGTCTGTCCAGCTTTTCCTCTGTGTGACTGGTGCCCCATGGCCAATTGCTCCAAGGGAACAAGCTCCAAGTACAAATATTGTATGAGCCCATTACTGTAAGAAGTCAATGAACGGTTTGCTTAGGGAAGGAAACTCACTGTGTAGGTTACCAGGATGGGAGGAAAGGAGAGAAGATAACTTTGGACTAGTTGGGGGCCCCACGCTGAGTTGGATAAAGGGAGGGATGATATGGAAAGAGTCTATGACCAGCATGATAAATTTAGGGAAAGGGAGGACACCAAATTGTGCACGTAAGATATAAACAACAGAGGCTAATACCAATATATCCACAATACTGCATTACCATTAACATCGAACAGCAGGCTATAGATAAACACACAGACAATTGAGACAATTAGATGGGGCTCAGTGAACAAGAATATACTCTAGACCAATGATAGATTCAGTTGAGGCTAATCTTGCACAGATACTAGTGATAAAATACTCACAATCCTTACAGAAGCAACAGAAGACAGACATAGAGCAATCTCTCATAGACAGTCAGACACTGTGGGGGAGAGATCCACCAAATCTGTTGACTCAAGACCATAGTATTGGGAGACACCAGACTCAATTGGCACAACAAAATACATAAAAATCTTGTTCCACAACCTACTTTGGTGAGTAGTGACTGGGGTCTTAAGATTACAATTGGCCATCTAGGATGCAGCTAATCATCTTCTATTATCTGAAGTGAAGAAGAGTGAAGAAAACCAAGAGTATTTGGAAACAATTAGCCCTAGAACATGATGGACCTCAAGACCAGAAGAACTAGATGGTGTCTGTCTACCAATGCGAATGACTCAGGAAGGGATCAAAACTGGAGATCTTGGATAGAATGGGAGGAAAAACTTGGAACAAAATCCAAAAACACAATAATGACCAGAATAACTAGTCAGATGGAATCTAATGGGACCCTCAAGACTATGGCCCTGGGATACACTTCGGGTCTGGGATAAAACTCACTCCCAAGGGCTGGCTCTCAGCCCAACAGTAAATAAGACTTACATGCAGAACACTGAACTCAGGAAGATGCAACCACCTACTCTATGGAGATCCGTCCCTTGGAGCAATCAGCCATGGGGCACCAGAGGGGCACCAATCACACACAGGAAAATCTGGACAGACAGGAGTTCATAACTAAGAAGGGCACAGGGAGGGGAGATTTACTGGGAAGGGAGAGGAGGAGAGTGGGTTAGGGTTGGGGATGGTAATTGGGAAATGAAACCAAATGTCCATGAAATGTTGAATGCAAAACAAATTCTGCTCTCTAGATTTGCACCTAAAGCACAATAATAATAATGATTAAAAAAAAAGAGAGAGAGAGCCTCTGAGACTTGCCCTTGAACAAAGAGTACCTAAAGCAAATGGAAGAAATGACAAGAAGTAAGAGCTGAACAGATGATTTCAAAGAGCAGCTCGAAAAGACAAAGTCAATTATTATAATGAAATTTGCAAAGACATGGACCTGGAAAGCCAAAAGGGAAGAGCATGCTTGGTATTTCTCAAGCTGAAAGAACTGAAGAAAAAAATTAAACCTCAAGTTGCAATATTGAAAGATCCCGTGGGCAATATATTGCATGGCACAGGAAACATCAAAAGAAGATGGAAGGAATACACAGAGTCACAGTACCACCAAGAATTGGTTGATGTTCATCCATTTCAGGAGGTGGTATATGATCAAGAACCAGTGGTACTGAAGGAAGAAGTCAAAGCTGCACTGAAGGAATTGGAAAAGAACAAGGTTCCAGGAATTGATGGAATACCCATTGAGATGTTTCAACAAACAGATGCTGTGCTGGAGGTACTCACTTGGCTGTGCTAAGAGATTTGGTAGACAGCTATCTGGCCAATTGACTGGAAGAGATACATATTTGTACCCATTCCAAGGAAAGGTGGTCCCACAAAATGTAGAAATTATTGGACAATATCATAAATATCACACACGAGTAAAATCTTACTGAAGATAATTTCAAAAATGGCTGCAGCAGTATATTGACAGAGAACTTCCAGAAATTCAAGCTGGATTCAGAAGAGGTCATGGAACGAGGGATATCATTGCTGATGTCAGATGGATCTTGTCTGAAATCAAAGAATACCAGAAAGATGTTTGTTTACTTGTGTTCTATTGACTATGGAAAAGCATTTGATTGTGTGGATCATAACAAATTGTGGATAACATTAAGAAGAAAGGGAATTTCAGAACACTTAATTTTACTCATAAGGAACTTGTTCATAGATCAGGAGGCTGTCATCTGAATAGAACAAGGAGAAACTGCATGGATTAAAATCAAGAAGGGAGTGTGTAAGGGTTGTATCCTTTCACCATACTTATTCAATCTATATGCTGAGCAAATAATCTGAGAAGCTGGCCTATATGGCAAAGAACGTGGCATCAGGATTGGAGGAAGACTTATTAACAACCTGCAATATGCAGATGATACAACTTTGCTTGCTGAAAGTGAAGATGATTTGAAGCACTTACTGATGAAGATTGAAGACTACAGTCTGCAGTATGGATTACACCTCAATATAAATAAAACAAAAATCCTCGCAATAGGACCAATAAGCAGCATCATAATAAAATGAGAAAAGATTGAAGTTGTCAAAGACTTCATATTACTTGATGCTACAATCAACGCCAATGGAAGCAGCAGTCAAGATATCAGATGATGTATGTTGTTAGGTGCTGTTGAGTCATCTCCAACTCATAGAGACCTTATGCACAGCAGAATGAAAAACTGTCTGGTTCTGTTCCAGCTCCATGATCCTTGCTGTACTTGAGCCCATCACCACTGCCACTGTGTCAATTCATCTTGATGAGGGCCTTCCCCTCTTTCGTCGACCCTCCACCTTACCGAGCATAACATCCTTCTCCAGGGAGTGGTCCCTTCTGACAACATGACCAAAGTATGTGAGATGAAGAATGGCCATTCTCGCTTCCAAAAAGTATCCCAGCTGCACTTCCTCCAGGAGAAATTTGTGAGTTCTTTTAGCAGTCCATGGTACTTTTAGCATTCTTCACCAACACCTCAACTTCTTCGATCTTCCTTATTGTCCAGTTCTCACGTGCATATGAGGCAGTTGAAGAAAATACCATGGCTTTTGTCGGGCACACCTTATTCCTCAGGGAGACATCATTTCTCTTCAGCACTTGAAAGAGGTCCTTTGCAGCCAATTTGCCCAGTGCTATATGTTGTCTGATGTCCTAACTGCTTCTTCTGTTGGTATCAATGGTAGAACCAAGTAATGTGAAGTCTTTGACAATTTCAATCTTTTCCCATTTATTGTGATGCTACTTATTGGTCCAGTTGTGAGGATCTTTGTATTTCTTTGTATTGAGATGTAATCCATACTGCTGACTGTATTCTTCAATCTTCATCAATAAGTTCCTCAAGTCATCCTCACTTTCAGAAGCAAAGTTGTATCATCAGCATATTGCAGGTTGTTAATAATTCTTCCTCCAATTCTGTTGCCACGTTCTTTTTCATATAGTCCAGCTTCTTGGATTACTTACTCAGCATTTATATTGAATAAGTATGGTGAAAGGACACAACCCTGATGCACTCCCTTCTTGATTTTAAGCCATGCAGTGTCCCCTTGTTATGTTCGAATGACAGCCTTCTGATGTATGTACAGTTTCCTCATGAATACCATTAAGTGTTCTGAAATTCCCATTCTTCTCAATGTTATCCACAATTTATTATGCAGATGATGTATAGTATTGGGAAAATCTGCTGCAAAAGATTTCTTTCAAATGCTGACAAGCAAAAATATCTCCTTGAAGACTAAGTTGCTCCTGACACAAGCCATGGTATTTTCAATCAACTCATGTGCATGTGAGAGCTGGATAATGAATAAGGAAGACTGAAGAAGAGTTGATGCTTTTGAGTTGTGGTGTTGGTGAAGAATGCTGAAAGTACCATGGACTACTAAAAGAACTAAGAAGTCTGTCCTGAAAGAAGTGCAGCCGCAATGCTCCTTGGAAGTGAGAATGGCCAGACTTTGTCTCACCTACTTTGGTAATGTTGTAAGAAAGGACCATTCACTGGAGAAGGATATCATGCTAGGTAAAGAGGAGGGTCAACAAAAAAGGAGAAGACTCTCAACAAGATGGATTGACACAGTGGCTACAATGATGGGCTCAGGTATAGCAAGGATCATGGGGCTGGCATAGGACCAGGCAGTGAGTGTTTTGTTCTGCCATACATAGGGTCTCTATGAGTTGGAGATGATTCAATAGGACCTAACAACAACAGCAACAACCTATGGACAGCTAATCTTGGACAAAAATAGGGTCAAACTTAGGAGCCCTAATTCATGGCATAAATTGACTTTCTAACATAACCAAAAGTGCACAAACAGCAGAAGATAAACTATATTACTGGGACCTTCCTAAAATTAAATACTTATGTGCATCAAAAGCCTTCTTCAAAATAGTAAAAAGAGAATCTACAGAGTTGGAAAAACTATTTGGTAATGATATATCTGACAAGGGACTTATCTATGAAATTTATAGAAAATTTCAACACCTCAATATCAAAAAGACAAACAATCTAATTTAAAAAATGGGCAAGAGACATGAACAGACACTTCACCAAAGAAGATATTCATGTGGCCAATAAACACTTGAAGAAATGCCATGATCACTAGCCACTAAAACCAAACCAAACTCACTGCCGTTGATCCAGTTCTGACTTATAGCAACCCCCATGAGGCTTCCAAGGCTGTAAATCTTTATGGTAACAGATCACCTCATCTTTCTTCTGTGGTGTGGCTGGTGGGTTTGAACCATCGAAATTTTGTTAGCAGCCAAATGTCTTAACCACTATACCTCCACAGCTTTGTTAGCCATTAGAGAGATGGAAATCAAAACAACAATGAGATATTGTCTCACCTCAGCAAGAGTAGCAAAGTTCAGCAAGACAGAAAACATCAAGTGCTGCTGAGGGTATGAAGAGATTGACTTTCTCATATATTGCTGGTGGGACTGTAAAATGGCACAATCACTGTGGAAAATGGTATGATACTTCCTTAAAAAGTTGAAAATAAAAATATCATTTGATCCAGCAATCCCACTACTGGGAATACACCCTAACGTGAGAGCTGGATCACAAACAGAAATATGCTTATGTTCATTGAAGCACTATTCACAAAAGTAAAGAGATGGAAACAACCTAAATGCCCATTAATGGATGAATGGATAACCAAAATATGGCACATAAATAGAATGGAATAATGGAATAGTATGCAACATTAAAGAATAATGAAGAGTTCATGAAACACCTCATAATATAGCACAATAAAACATTTATATATATACATATATAGCCACATGCGGCCAATTGTATTTTGTAAGCTAGCTGGAAGAACTCTCATCCCACATATGCTCGAGAGATGGCATTTTTGTTTCTTGTGACTATGGGCTTATGACCATGTTAGAAATGACAATATATAAATATGTAAATATATAAATATATATGTTGTTATTATGTGCGATTGAGTCAGACCCAACTGATAGCGACCCCACCTTTCTGAGGCGGTTTCACTACGGAAGTAGATTGCCCAACCTTCCTTATGAGGAGTGGCTGGTGGATTTGAACCACCAGCCTTCTGGTTAACAGTCAAATGACTTAGCTATCCTTGAGAGATGGCGTTTATGTACCTTGTAACTATGGGCTTATGATTATGTTGGAAATGGCAATATATAAATATATAAATAAATAAATTCCAGATGTTTGGGTGTGCATACATGCACACACACAAACACACACATATACACTCACAAATATACATATAAATATATATGCTGTTGTTATGTGCCATTGAGTCATTTCTGACTTGTAGTGACTCCTCCTTGGGTTTCTGAGGCAGTATTTCTAAGGAAGTAGATTGGCCAATCTTCCTTCTGAGGAGTGGCTGGTGGGTTTGAACCACCAGGCTTCTGGTTAGCAGTCAATTGCCTTAGGCACTATGCCACCAGGGATCCCATATGTGTGTGTGTGTGTGTGTGTGTGTGTGTGTGTTCATATTCCTGGGTGTATACCTCAAAGACTGTGGTTTAGTAGGTTTGAAGTGGAGCATATGAAACTTGTTTTCAGAAAGCTTTCCAGGTTATTCTAATGTGATTCCAAGATTGTGAACCACAGATGTAGAGAAATTAAGAATTTTTTACATGTCCAAATGATATTCTGATTTTCCAAGTTGTCTTTTAGCAAATATAAAGTAAAAGTTGGCATTTTAATTGAAAATCAAAAATTTCCTTTTTTCTGGTTTGCATCATTGGCTGGCCTAGAAAAGAATTAATAATGTCAACAAAAGAAAAATAAAAATGTATATAATTGGCCGAGAATATTTCCATTTATCTCTTTAAAGTTCTATGTAGTATTATGAAAATAACATAAGTACATTGTAAAAAATGCAAAAAGTAGAAGCATGTATAGTCTTTCATCCTGGACTTGCAATCTCATTTTTTGGAGAAAATATTGTCAACTGCTGCTTGTGAATATTTCCAGAAAAATTCCAGATGTGTGGGTGTGCATACATGCTCACACACGCACATACATATACACTCACAAATATACATAGCCCCAAGTCCTTTGTGCTTGGCTTTTTAAAATTACTGTATATCTTGGTTAGCCACATGTGACCAATTGTATTTTCTAAGTTGGCTGAGAGAAGAACTCTCATCCCACATGTCCTTAAGAGATGGCATTTATGTTTCTTATGACTATGAGCTTATGACTATGTTGAAAATGACAATATGTGTGGTGGTTATGTTGTGTGTCAACTTGGCTAAGCCTAGTTTTGAGTGGTTGGGCAGCTGGATGTAGTTACTCCGCATGATGAGACTGGTAATCAATTCCATGGTGAAATCTACTGGAGAAGCTGAGGGGCTGCCTTAGGGATGTGGTCTGTTTCCAGTACACAAGAAGAAGCTTTGAGAAAGGTCTCTGCAGCTTTTTGGCAGAGTCCCTACATGTAGCCAAGTCTTCATTTAGCAGCCTATGTTTCCCTCTGATCTTGGGACTGTCTCTGGACTTGAACTAGTGGCCTGTCATATTGTTGGGTAATATTGGGTCTATGCCATTTTATGTGTCGATTTTGGCTTGTTAGCCTCAGCATCCAATAGTTGCCTGAGTGAAGAGTTGTCTCCCACTCCAGTGGGCTGGGAGCAAGAGGCAGAGTTGAAACTCAAGATTAAGGGGCCTTCACTCAGCTACTAGAGCTGGCACTTTGAACTTGGACTTCTGGCCTCCAAAACTGTAAGAGAAAAAATTCTCATTTGTGGTATTTTCTGTTAGACTAGCACTAGAGGACCAAAACACTATGTGACTTTTGAGGTTGGGTCATGAGTGTGATATAGCTTCTGTCTGGTCCTTTTGAGATGCTGTCTTGTTTAACCTATTATCATACTGTGAGGAATCAGAGAAGTCACATGCAGAAGGCTTGTTTAGGTTTTCAGGCCAACAGCCCTAGTGAAGCCCCAGCAAACAGATAGCATCAGCTTCCAGAAATATGAGGGAGTTAAGCTTCCGATGTTTCCAAATTCCAAGGCTTCAGGCCATTCTAGTAGAAAACATGATGTAAAAAGAAACTTTGAGACAGAATTTCCTGATCCTATTTAAGGACTTCACAGGAAGAGTTACAGGAAGATAGTACAACCTGAGGTCATTCATAGGTGACTTTAAGCCAGTCATTACTTATTAGTTAGATTCAGTCAGGAAATTCTGTGCTAACAAGCAACACTTCATATCTTACAATTTCAAATCATAAAAGTTTATTTCCCACTCACATTATACTCCAGTGAGGGTTAGGTGACTCTCCTCCACATAGTAACTCAGAGATCTAAAGTCCTTCTATGTGGTGGCTCTTTTACTCCCTAAATCCTCCTTGGACTTCTCTACTGTATCCTTTCAATTTAGCTAGTCTATAAGAGAACAAAAGGACCTCTAGTGTCACAATTGTAGAAGCATTTGGCTGCTAACCAAAAAGTTGGCAGTTCGAACCTACCAGCTGCCCCATGGGAGAAAGATGAGGCAGTCTGCTTCTCTAAGGATTTACAGCTTTGGAAACCCTATGAACCTATAGGGTCATTATGAATCAGAACTGACTTGATGGAAGTGTTTTTTTTTTTTTTTTAAATAAATGAACAAAGGGAACATGGAGGGTTCCTTAGAACATTTAGGGCCTGGCCAATACTCAAACATACAGTCCCAATCTAACTGTAAGGAACTCTGGGAAATGTAATCTTCCTGAGTACTTAGGGAGAGCAATGAAACTGAGGAGCATGTAGCCAGTTTCTGCCTATATATAGTGCCTCAGTTTTCTCTTTGTGGATGGGATAATAATAATACCAATGTACCAACCTCACAAGATTTCTGTGAGAATCAAGATCTAAGAAATTGCCTTATTTCTTAAAATGTTGTCAAGGACTGTACAAATTTTATGTTATGGTTTTTCCTATCAGCGTAAGAAACCTGAAATGATGGACCTTTGTCATTATCATTCTAAGGACCACCATAGCTGATAGACAATTATAAACTATCACCCCTCCTCAGGGGAGTTCTGCTGGAGTGTCTAAATTTTTCTACTGGCAACCAGTGCTATAATATTAGCAATTGCTTCTCCATCAACAGAGAGAACAACATGCTACAAAAGCAGTCTACTTACATGTTGTTATTCAAATTCAAAGACAGGTATCCCAGGAACACAGCTGTTCCCTCACCAGACAACATTCAAGTGGGACATTAAGCAGAGACACATTTGTTATTTCTCTTTTCTGCTATGTACTATAATGGGTCACTATCCAGGCTCTGTTTCCATAGCAGCATTTAAACTTAATATGAATGAGAGCAGGGAACTGAAAGTTAAAGCAATGGAAAATGAATAATATTTCAACTCTTTATGCCATGGTCATCCATGAGTAGTTTTATCTGTCTCCTCATTAATATAATTAAATCTGGGGAACCTCAATGTTTTTGCCTGTAAAATGGGGATAAGGAAATCAGAGCTGTCTAGCTTAAGCAGTTGTGGAGAGGACCTATGAAGACAATGCTCTGGAGAGGATTTTATAAACTGTAATGTGACATACAAAGAGAGGAATAGCAGTACTCATCCTATACTTGTTTAAGAATATTGTGCAACTCTAAAAAATCCCATTTTCCTGATTATAAATTTTCTGTATTAAACTTGGAAAATACAGGGAAGTATAATTATAACTACTATTTATTGGGTATTTTCTATTTCCAACTGATTCACCTTCATAGGATAGGTAGTAGGCACATGGCCTCTCACTTGGATAACAGACTGATGAGCAGGCCTATTAGGCTCAGGGGTAGTTGAGCTACTTGCGTCATCTGCCTATTTCCACAGCAAAAAACAGAGAAATTTCATAATATATGCTAGGGGCCTTAAAATATTCATTTCCTTTGACCCTTTAAATCTCTTTCTAGGAATTTTTCCTGAAAATATAATCCTTAAGTTATATGGACAAAAATGACCAATGCAGAGTTATTTAAAATAATTAAAATGCCTACCACCAGGGTTCGGAAGAAAGATGGGGCAATCTACTTCCATAGTGATACTGCCTCGGAAACCCAAGGAGGGGTCACTATGAGTCAGGTCCGACTTGATGGCACATAACAACAACAACAACCAGGGTAATGCTTAAGTAAACCATGAAACATTGATGCAGTGGAATATTATGAGACTGATAAGAATAATTATGTTATAGTTTCAATGACATAAGAAATTATTTATTACATAAAGATTCACAGAATAGTGAATAACATATACAGCTTGATATGAACCATGTTAAAAATACATAGAAAAATGACAGAAAAAAAATAAACAAAAAGGAGTTGTATTGCTTTTAGGTAACACAATTATGAAAAATTTCATTTTCTCTGCATTATTTACCTCCTGCTTTTCTGTCTTTTAAAAAGTTTGTATATGGGGCAAGATTGGAAAAAATAAAGTACAATACTGATCATAAAATGTAATACCCTCCAAATTCCCCAATGAACTGGTGGTGTTCCCTATCTCAACTCTGTTTGTTTCCCTTGTTTGTAGTTACATTTGCTTTTCCTTATAAATATTTATTTTGCCTTTGCTGCCAAAAGCTCAGTGAAATTAGATTCAAAATACATAAAATCAGGAACCACCCATTCACGAATCTTTAATATGCCAAACAAATCTTCAAAGAGAGCAAAAAGTGAGTGGTTTTCATTAAATTTTCACCTCAGTCACAGATCAGGAAGCCAACTACATCTTTCATACACAAAATTAAGATGAAAAGGAATGATCATCATGGATCCATTTATAGCTGCAGCCTTTTAGAGATGAACCATAATGAAGAATCAGGTCAAGGTAGAGTACAAATTTGCTGAGGATGCAAATAGATGGGTTCCCCTTGTGTTGCTGTTGTTGCTATGTGCTGTAGAGTCGGACCCGACTCATAGCCTCCTCTTTGGTTTTCTGAGGTAATATCACTGTGGAAGTAGATTGCCCAACTTTCCTTCCCCTTAGACCTTGACAATCCCTATTAAGGCTCAGGAGAGTTTTGTGTGAGTAAAGAATTTGTGTGGAGAATAGACAATAAAAACAACTGACATTATGGATTTGTACAACTCCTTTATAAGATGAATGCTCATATAGAAGACAAACTACTCCCAGGATCATCTGGTCTACCTCACCTTCTCTTACAGGTTAATCCCAAAGCCCCTAGCAAGATTATGTCATGTGAGGAGTGATCTCCCAGCAGAAACCAATAAAGTTTGATGTGGATTAAATTTATCTATTTATACCAAAACAAAGGCAAGGATATTTATTCAAAGAGCCAGTATTTCATGAGGCCTTACAGAACTCTTGTCAACTGAGACCCTACGGTTATTCACCCTACTTCATTCCTGGTCAGGCAGATGAATCAAGTGTAGATTTCTTATATTAGAAATTGCCACAGAACTCAAAATAAAGTTAGGGTTTGCTTGGGAGGTGGACTCAGTGGATGCTATGTTGTTTACTGATCCTAGGAATCTCAAAGACATCCAAATTCCAAAGGGATCTCTTTGTTACTCTCTGTTTTTTTTCTAATATCTGATTTTAGGACCAGTGCTTAATTTTAGGGTGTCCATATATAAAGTAAGGATGATAATAAGTCTATCACATAGATTTGAAATCTTGTGAGAGCATTTGTTAAGGACATAATGTATGGGATCCAAAAACCAAAGCAAACGTATTGCTGTAGAGTTGTATCCAACTCACAGCAACCCCTCCTTGGGTTTCCGAGACAGTATCACTACAGATATGGATACATCCAGATGGTATAGTTTTGAGCCTCAATCATATTTTATGTGCATTGATAAGACTTCAATTTTCTTGCATCTTGCTTCCTCACTTTTGCATCTTTCCTCCTCTGTCCTTATGAAGAGTCCGTGAACTCCTTTATCTTCCTGAGCTCATTGTCAAATTCCCCCTCCCATCTGTTTGACCAGAGCCTCTGTGCACATATGATCTTATGACACATTCTGCCATGTTTCCTGCCATGGAGTGCCTGCCATGGTGACCTGATATGTGGTCCTGTGCCCACCACATCCTGGAAACCAACTACACTCTTGTAGTCCCTGCCAGATATTAGAGCCCTGCCCTTGAGCCCAAATCTAGGCCCCTCTGGTGCCACCCACTTCTAAATCTCACCTACCTCCCATTCCACTCTGTTTGGAAGGTTTCACAGAATGGCTGGCACATCTATTGTTCCATTATGGGTCTCCAACTTTTAGCTGTTTTTCTGAAGTTCAGCATACTATTAGCTTGCCCTGAGGATAGCCACAGGGAGAGCCTTCCTTTTTCTTGAAAAGTAGCTTATTGGTGTCCCAGCTCTTTTCCTCATATCCAAGAAATAAGATAACTGCAGTGAAGTGAATTGTTTAATATGTCCCTTCTAGCCATCGTCCTCTGTTTTGTGATGTATTGTAAATCCTACTCTCTATGCCTGTTTCAATAATTCAAAAAAGGTTGCAGCAATATACTGGGGACTTCTAGAAATGCAAGCTGGATTCAGAAGAGGATGTGGAATGAGAGATAACATTGCTGATGTCAGATGGATCTTGGCTGAAAACAAATACCAGAAAGATGTTTACTTGTGTTCTATTGACTATGCAAAATCATTCAACAGTATGGATCATAACAAATTATGGATAACAATGAGAAGAATGGGAATTCCAGAACATTTAGTTTTGCTCATGAAGAACCTGTACATAGACCAGGAGGCTGTCATTAGAACAGAACAAGGGGATACTGCATGGCTTAAAATCAGGAAGGGAGTGTGTCAGAGTTGTATTCTTTCACCACACTTATTCGATCTGTATGCGGAGCAAAGAATCTGAGAAACTGGGCTATATGAAGAACATGGCATCAGGATTGGAGGAAGACTCATTAACAGTCTACAATGTGCAGGTGACACAACATTGCTTGCTGAAAGTGAAGATGAATTGAAGCACTTACTGATGAAGATTAAAGACTACAGTCTGCAGTATGGATTACACGTCAACATAAAGAAAATTAAAATCCTCACAACTCAACCAATAGGCAGCATCATGATAAATGGAGAAAAGATTGAAGTTGTTAAAGATTTCATATTACTTGTTTCTGCAATCAACACCAATGGAAGCAGCAGTCAAGAAATCAGATATCTTATTGCATTGTTCAAATCTGCTGCAGAAGACCTGTTTAAAGTATTAAAGAGTAAAAGATGTCTCTTTGAAGACTAAGGTGTGCCTAACAGAAGTCATGGTATTTTCAACCACCTCATTTGCATATGAAAGTTGGACAATGAATAAGGAAGACCAAAGAAGACTTGATAGTTTTGAGTTGTGGTATTGACAAATTACCATGGACTGCCAGAAGACCTAACAAATCTGTCCTGGAAGAAGTGCAGCCAGAATACTCCTTGGAAGTAAGAATGGCCAGACTTCATCTCACCTACTTTGGTTATGTTTTCATAAGGGACCCAATGCTTGGTAAAGTGGAGAGTCAGTGAAAAAGGGGAAACCCTATATGAGATGGTTTGACACAGTGGCAGCATTGATGGGAACAAGTATAGCAAGGGTTGTGAGGCTTGCTCAGGACCAGGCAATGTTTCATCCTGCTGTACGTAGGGTTTCTGTGAATCAGAGCCTACTCAACCGCACCTAACAACAACAACAACAACATATCTTGAGTCCTACCTTGCTGGAGGGTGTGTTCCAGTCCTGCATTTGCTTCAGCATCATCTCACCCTTGGACTTGAGACAGCAGCTGGTCATCTGACCCCTCAATTTGGGCTCACCAGCCCCTGCAACCACATGAGTGAGGATAATCCTCCAGACCTACCCATGGACTTGGGACTTGCCAGCATCTCATCCTCCACCAATACATGAGCTATTTCCTTGGCAGTTTGTGAGTTCTGCAAGACATTACAGTGGAATCAGGAACACTGGACAGGAGGGAGAGTACTGGTCACCCTTACAGACACCCAGGGTTTGGACTTCAACATATCTTTTTTGGGGGGCACGATTCAATCCATAACTCTGATTATCCAGAAACTAGTGAAATTTGTAAGTGGACCTTCTGGAGAGGCTTTCTCAATGACACTAGCTTCTATTTATTCTGTGTGAGCAAGACTGAAATAATAAGACCCAGAAGAGAAGAAAAATCTCTCTGCATTCAGGAATGTGAGACCCAAATACAGGGATGATCTTGCAGCCTTTGATAATCAGGGTTGTACTGTTGAGGTTCCCTCACCACCATGAGATTCATGAAATTTCATGGTCACCTGTGAAAAACATGCACATTTCTAAATTTCAAATAAAGGAAAGAAACCTGGATTATCTATTTAGAATAACTTTTAGGTGTGGGGTAGCAGTGAACAGTTGGTTTATATGCAGAAGATTTTCCTCCCAAAACCTACCTTCATTTTGGAGGTTCTGGCATGAGTTGGGACAAAGCCCTTCCTTTTAATAGTATATTTAAGAAAAGATTCAAAAAGAACCAGAAGGCTGGCGGTTCAGACCCACCAGCCACTCCTTGGAAGGAAGATGGGGCAATCTACTTCCGTAGTGATACTACCTCAGAAACCCAAGGAGGGGTCGCTATGAGTCGGGTCCGACTCGATGGCACGTAATAACAACAACAACAAAGACTCCTAGATTACAAAATATAAATGTGCACATAAAGGAGCCACAGTTAGGTAATATGGCTTTAGGGTACAGTTTGTTTATCCTTGGCTGTGATATCCTGCAAAGCATGTGCTCTTCTTAGGCTCTGGCTTAAGAAGAGTGGGTGGAGGTTGGGCAGTCCATAGATGAATTTTGAAAAGATTCATTGATCTCCTAAAATTGTAATGGACTGTTTATGTACTTTTGCATTTTCTGGGAATAGTGTCCATAGTTTTCATGAGATTCTCAAATATATATTTGTGTTCTCAAATGTTAGGTACCCCTTAGCACCTATAACTGAGTTCCACACACCTGGATATCTCAATGCTTCAAAGCTGAGAGATTGAAGGACAAAGACAGTGGATGAATTATTTCTCCAGTTTGTGTCCTTGGGTGACTGACCCTCGATAATGACCATCCCTCTCAAGAAGGACCAATCCACACTGATAACCAGCTGAAAATACAACTCCAGTAGAAATGGCACTCCAAAATGTGGTGTGAAGTTTTATTAGAGAGCGACTCTATGCCTGGCTCTAGGCAAAGTTTCATACAAACCAAACTTCCTTATTTTATGTTATAAAGCAGGAAACAATTTTGTTTAAAGCCATCACATTTTTTCCTTCCTGGACTCCAATTGAATTAAGTTTAGAATGTATAACAAAATTTGTTTTTAAATACCCAATGAAGAGAAATTTAATTTGTTTTATGTTTTCAGAAGGTTAGAACAATTAATATTGTGGAAACCAATACCACATATCGTCACATAGATAGTTGTCAATGTAAAATGGTACACTAACTTAATTCCCCTAATGAATGGCTTGGACAATGTACTTCCATTAGTGATACTGCCTCAGAAACCCAAGGAGGGGTCACTCTGAGTTGGAGATGACTTGATGGCACATAACAACAACAACAATGAATGACTTATTGATTCTGCCAACAATGTGATTTATGGTAACTGGCAAAATCACATAGATATTTCCGCAGAGAATCTACATTGATTTAGAGAACCTCTGGTTCCAACTTAGTTGACCAAATATTGGTAGTGATTGTAAACTGAAATAAGTTTTGAGTTCCTATAGAAATAATTCTACTCTGGGAATTTGGTGGCTAGGTTTCTGGTGCTGTACTTGGCGGCCACAAGCTGTGTTATCTTAATTAAGTCACCTGATCTATCTGGATACCATTCTGGGTTTCATCTGCAGAATGAGATTTTCTGAGGTCCACCACAGCTTTGACTTCCATGAGTTTGAATGACTCTTTTTTTTTTTTAAATTAATTAATTTTTATTTGGGTGAAGATTTACAGAGCAAATTCACTTTCCATACAGCAGTTCACATATACTTTGTCTTATGTCATTGACCACAGTTTACCAAAATGCAACAGCTCCCCTCCCACTTCCTCCCCATATTTACCTCTTCCCAGTGACCATCCCTCCATACTCTCCTGCGCCCTGAGCTGTCTCCCTGTGCATAAGCAGTCCTTCGTTCTCCCATGATTGTTCTCTCTAGGGCGTGTGTCTACTTGAGGTAAATGTTTAACTCACATGCCTGTACTTTGTTTGGCTGGAAACCACAGGTGTGGGTTCAATTCCAGACCT
>NW_006921795.1:3892723-3896746 GCF_000298275.1 Orycteropus afer afer | reverse complement strand
GGGGTTTAGTCCACTTTTGTATCCTTCCCTTCAAGGCTCAGAGGTCCAAGATTATCTTCTGTGTCTGTGTTAATTGGTTTCCCTTTTCTTTGTTGAAGAGCGTCTGTGCAGTCCTTGTGCCTAGTCCGCCATCTTGCCGGAACCTCTGAGTTTGAATGACTCTTGAAAAGCCTTGGAAGAACACACAACCTTAAATATTGGCAAAAAAAAAAAAAGCAAGGGACAAGGCAATCATCCTGGCTAAGAGTTGTGCCAGTACAGACTTAGGATAATTGTTGATTTAAAAAATATTAAGACAATGATGATTTTAATTCATTATCTGGGACAGTCCAAATTTACCAGACAATTGTTTAATTTCCCACTTTTCTTTAACTCCATCAAAACTGTAGGTAGGTAACTTGAGCTGATGTCCAAAATGAGAAACAAGTATAACTACATTTATTAACTGTTGTTGTTGTCATGTGCCATTGAGTCGTACCCGACTCATAGTGACCCCTCCTTAGGTTTCTGAGGCAGTATCACTACGGAAGTAGGTTGCCTCATCTTCCTTCCAAGGAGTGGTTGATGGGTTTGCACCACCAGCCTTCTGATTAGCAGTCAAGTGCCTTAGGCACTATGCTACCAGAGCTCCTACATTTATTAATTAGGGTCATATTTTCACTTCTACCACCATTTATTTGCCCCAGTGCACTCTCTCCTTCATGAAATAAAGTTATGCATTGGAAGCCATGGAATATGTTTTATGCTTATATTTACCAGGAAAGATACAGATTCACTCAATGTCTGTCCTTGTAAAAGGCACAGGGCACTAGAAAAACACTATTTTTTCTTAAAAGCTCTACATTGGAGTCTGAGCAGTGGACACACTAAGTGACCTTCACCCACAGACTTTGGTCATGATTTTAAGCAACTTTCACTTGGTTCTACCAACTATATGCCTGCTCCTCCCATTGTTCACTTGATTATTTATTGTTTATTGTTTGCAAACCCTGAAGCAATGTTGGCCCAGTGGTGATTTAGCAGAACATCTTAAGTCTTCACCAGCAAAGTAGTTTCAGGTCCAGAAAATTTTGACCTCATTAAAACTGTGATGTAACAGAAGACACCACTGACAAGCATTTCCTAAGAGACATCCATGTGGAAATAAAACTCAACCAATTTTTCCTTCATATTTTAAAAAATTAACCTAAGCCCATCCAGTGACCTTAGAAATTCATGGATAATAAGACAAAATTTTTGGAACCCTGGTGGCACAGTGGCTCAATGCTCAGCTGCTAACCAAAACGTCAGCAGTTGGAGTCCACCAGCTGCTCCATTGGAGAAAGATGTGAAAGTCACCTTCCCTAAAGATTACAGCCTTGAAAGTCCTATGGGGTAGTTCTACTCTGTTTTATGGGTCAAAATCAACTTGATGGCAACAACAAAAGCAGTATTTTTTAATGTTTTCTAGTAAAATAATTTCCATTAAGTATTATCATGAAATAGATACATTGTGCTAAGCATGATTCAGCTGTGAGTCAAATATACATACCTTATCTCAAATGAACTCAAAGGGAGATGAGTTCCTAAGTAACCAGGACATGTAGAGATACGGGAAGTATAATTGAGGAAAAAGGAAGAGTAGGGGCTACAATTAAGTAGTAGATATGGCCAGACATCCACAAGTCAGCTTGGCTTGGTTAAATAGAGTCTGTGATGATGAACCTTAGAAAAATTGAGGTGCTAGCATATCTGAGTAGGGTGAATTCAGTCCTAATTGGAACTCTATGTTGAATTTAATTCAGATTTTAATTTCTACTTTTTTAAAGAAACCAGTCAGCCTTTTTGTCAAAGTTTTAGTGCTTGAAAACAGTAAAACAAGCAAAAGCCAGGATTTCTTACCTGGATAAGGAATTACTTGGTACCTGTTAAGAATGTTTGTGCAGCTGGCCCCAAAGAAGGCGCCTTGGTCAGCAGGAGGATGGGAAATAGAACTGATAATGTTAAATGAAGTTAGAACCTGTAAATAACTTTGTAGCTGAGATAGGTACATGAAGTCTTAATTCACATCGTAATTTCCAATTTTCACTCACTAATATTTCCCACCATGTGTCTACTAGCCCTTTGTCTCTAAGGAGACAGACTTCAGATGTGACAGAAAATTAGCCCCTGACAGAAAGCTTTACCAAACAATTCCCAGGATGTAACAACTCTTGGAAAGTAACAACCTCAGGATACAACAAATAAACCTACTGATAATGTTTAAGTGTGTAGTTTAACAAATGCTTTATTTTATCTGTGAGTACAAATATTTTGTTTATTACTGCTTTTAAAACCCTTACTGTTCTCCCTGTAATTTGGACCACAACAACATCTTGCATGGATGTCTGTAAGTGTCTTATCATTTAGAAATAACTTCAATAAAAATTTTGTTTTAATTTGTAGCAGAGTGTCAGTCTAGTGTTTTCACCAAACAAGCCATAGTGTCACAGGAAAGCAGGTTCACCACATTGGGTGGAGTCAGAACCTGCTCATGACGATTTTGTTACCATAAGTTGAGTCAATATTAGCCTTTTAAAGCCAACATGTCAGTTGACTCATTTAAAACTTTTGGGCTGTTGGGGCACCTATGACCAGAAGTTTCCCAGAAGGTCATATCCCAGGCAGATTGTTTCTGTGTTGCAACTTTTGAGATATTTATTAAATACCTCCTATTTATTTACAAAGAAATTACAAAGGAATATAGGGAAACTTACTTTTAAAGATCTTGAATTGTAGAAACTATTATAAGGAAAAACAATAAACACTGAAAAGGCATTCAATGATGGTCAATATCTGACAAAACTTATTGAACTAGAAAGAGAATTTTGAATCCTTAATTTGGTAAAGGTAGTTAGAGGAAACACTTACTGTTTTGAGTCACTTCATGCCTATTTTGTAATTGGCTTAAACCAATTAGCATATTCTGTCCTATTGGCCATGGTAACATATTCAGGAATGGGCAAGTGACTGCCCGTTTTTTGTGGGGGCTTGCTAGGGAAGATTGGGCAAACTACTTCCATAGAGATACCACCTTGAAAACCCAAGATGAGTTGGAGTCGACTTGACGGCTTGAGTTTGGTTTTGGTTTTTCTGGAGAAGAAGCTACTTGGAGGGATGTTCTTTTTTCTGTTAGATGTGAAAGACAAAACATGTAACCCTGACAGGCCACCTTGGTACCATTACCATGAAGGAAAATGGTCTTAGAAATTAGGCTGAAAGGAGAAATACTAGCTAGATCAAGTATTGCCTAAAGCCTGACACCTGTGGAATATTTTATTTATTTCATAGACGAGTTTGAGCTTAGTTTTTTTTCTTCTGGAAACAACTGACAGATAGTTGGAGGCAAGATGGTAGACTAGGCAGAAAGACTGCACAGACCCTCTCCAACAAAGAAAAGGGAAACCAATTAACACAGACACAGAAGATAATCTTGGACCCCAGAGCCTTTAGAAGTGGACTAAACCCCAACTAGCAGAAGAATTTGCGTGAAAATACCAAAAGAGGAGACAGACGGAGCTGCGGTCTGGCAGCAATCCTGAGTGATCCTGACAGCACAGACAGCTTGGAGATTCCCGAGTGGTGGTAGTGTTGTGCCCAGGTTATGAAGGAGATGCTCGGAGAGGAATATGCCAACACACAACAATGCAAATGCAATAGGAAAGTTTATTAGCTAACTTAAGTTAGGGTCTTTGCCCTTACCAGGTCAGTGGCTTAAGCAAAAGACCTCGTGCTCTGGTATTCTCACAAATGTATGGAACAATATGGGGAGGGGCAGCACCAGAGCAAGAGGGTACAGATGATTGGTTGTTGCTAAGGGATTTAGGGCAGTGATTGTTGCTAAGGGATTTAGGCATGTTGGGGGACGTAAAGAAACCCCCCGGCTCCAAAGTTCACTTAGGAAAATATTATCTAGGGAGGATGCGGCTCAGGTATGTGGGAGACTTTCAGGAGTCGAGCAAATCTCTGATACGTGCTGAATCCGGATGGCTTTTGTGATGCATT
>NW_006921795.1:3861639-3868214 GCF_000298275.1 Orycteropus afer afer | reverse complement strand
TGTTGCATTGTGGTAAACTGTGGTCAATGACATGAGACAAAGTATATGTGAACTGCTGTATGGAAAGTGAATTTGCTTTGTAAATCTTCACCCAAATCACAAACAAACAAACAAAAAAAGCCTGATAGATTACTAATTAATTAAAACATTGATCTTAAACTAACAGGAAATATCATATTTAATGGAGATATGTTAAAGAACAACATACCCATTGCCATAGAGTGAAATCTGACTCATAGCAACCCTAGATAGTCTCATTAAAGTCAGAACTAAAAAGTTGTCAAGTCTCTTCTATAAATCCTTGTTACCTCAAATACTGTAGCCAATACAATATAACACACACCAAAAGGACAGAAATTTTGGGATACAGCTGGTAATATTTCACCAAGTTGTAAAATTTTGGTTTGGAACCAACATTATGCACATCTCTGAGGTCAGAAAGATTCAAATTACCATATGGGGGTTAGCATGGGACAGAATGAAATCTCTTGCTACTTATGAGGGAAAAATTTTGGAATCAGAGAGTCTATATGAGAATGATGTTGTTCAACACATATACCCCAAGCAGAAGGATTTTCAGATGAACATGGGTATGCATATTTTTATTTGTGTCCTGGGTCTTTAGGATATATTCCTAGTAATAGGATTGTTTGATCAAAGGGTATTTCTGTTTTCAGTTTTTTAAGGAATCATACCATTTCCACAGTGTTGTACTGTTTTACAGTTCCACCATCAATATATGAGACTTCCAATCTCTCCACACCCTCACCAGCATTTGCTGTTTTCTGTCCTGTTGAACTTTGCTATTATTGCTGGGATGAGATGATATTTTACCGTTTTGATTTGCATCTCTCTAATGGCTAATGATTGTGAGCATTTCTTCATGTGTTTTTTGGCTGCCTGAATATCTTCTTTGGTGAAGTGTTTGTTCACTTCCTTTCCTCATTTTTGAATTGGATGTTACACTGTTGAAGTTTTCAATAAATTTTAGCGATAAGCCTCTTGATGAATATGTCATTGACAAATATTTTTCCCAGTCTGTAGATTCTCTTAGTACTCTTTTAGAGAAGACTTTTGATGCACATAAGAATTTAATTTTTAGAAGGTTGTAATCATCTAGTTTCTCTTCTGCTGTTTGTGCATTTTGGGCTAAGTTTGATAGTCTATTTATACCATAAATTAGGGCCCATGAGTTTGCCCCTATTTTATTTTTGATGAACTTTATAGTTTGGGGTTGTATGTTTAGGTCCTTGATCCATCTGGAATTAGTTTTTGTGTATGGTTTAAGGTATGGATCTTGTTTCATTTTTCTGCAAATGGATATCCAATTTTACCAGTACTATTTGTTAAAGATACTATCTCTTCCCCCATTGAATGTATTTTGGGCCTTTGTCAAAGAACATTCATAGGTGAATGGATCTACTTCTGGACTCTCAATTCTGTTCCCCTTCTCTATGTGCCAAAACAAGGTTGTTTTGACTACTGTAGCGGGATAGTAGGTTTTGATATTAGGAAGCCTGAGGCCTTCTACTTTTTTGTTCTTCTTTAGTAGTGCTTTGTTTATCCAAGTTCTTTTTCCTTTCCATATAAAATTAGGGATTGGTTTTTCTATGTCCTTAAAGAATGCTAAGGGAATTTGGATTGGGATTGCGTTGAATCTACTGATTGCTTTGGGCAGTATTGACATTTTCACAATATCTTCTTCCTATCTCTAAGCATGGGATATTCTTCCATTTATATAGGTCTTTTAAAGTTTCTTATAGTGATGTTTTGTAGTTTTCTTTGTATAGATCTTTTGTGTCCCTGGTAAGATTTATTCTTAAGAATTTTATCTTTTTGGTAGCTATTGTAAATGGTATTTTTCCTTTATTTCCTTTTCAGAGATATCTTTATTGGTATAGAGGAATCCGACTAATTTTTGTATGTTGGTCTTATATCCTGCCACTTTACTGAACCTTCCAATTAGTTCCAGTAATTTTCTTGCTGAGTCTCTTTGGTTCTCTATGTATAAGATCATGTCATCTGTGAACAGAAATAATTTTACTTTTTATTTGCAATGGGATGCCTTTTATTCCTCTTTCATTACTTATTACGCTGGCTAAGATTTCCAATACAATGTTGAATAGAAATGATGAGAGAAAACATCCTTTCCTGGTTCCTGTTCACAAGGGCTGGGAGCTCTGGTAGCGTAGTGCCTAAGGCACTTGACTGCTAACCAGAAAGCTGGCGGTTCAAACCCACTAGCCACTCCTTGGAAGGAAGGTTAGGCAATCTACTTCTGTAGTGATACCGCCTCAGAAACCCAAGGAGGGCTCACTATGACTCAGGTCCGACTGGATGGCACATAACAACAACAACACATTGAGAATAATGTAGGCTTTTGGTTTTGTGTACATGCTCTTCACTATGTTGAAGAATTTCTCTTCTATTCCTATTTTGCTGAGACTTTTTAACAGGAATTGGTGCTGGATTTTATCAAATGCTTTTTCTGCATTGATTGATATGATCATGTGGTTCTTTTCCTTTGTTTTATTTATGTTGTGGTGATATTGATTATTTTTCTAATACTGAACCTCCTTGCATAGTTGGTATGAATCCCACTTGGTCATGGTGTATTATTTTTTTTGATACAGTGTTGGATCCTATGGTGAGGACTTTGTTGTCGATAGCTTTCCTTTCTAGTGATGTCTTTGCCTGGTTTTGGTATCAGGTTTATGCTTGCTTCATAGAATGAATTTGGGAGTATGCCTCCTTTTCTTTGTTTTGGAACAGGCTTGGTTAAGATAGGTGTCAACTCTCTTCTGAAACTTTGATAGAATTCTCCAATAAAGCTGTATGAACAGGGAGTTTTTTGCATGGGGAGTTTTATCTATGACTTGCTCAATCTCTTCCTTTATTATGGGTCTGTTCAAATTTTCTACTTCAGTCTGTGCTAGATGAGGTAGGTCTTGAGTTTCTAGGAATTTGTCCATTTCTTCTGTTTTTTTTTTTTTTTTTTAAATTTTTTCAGAGTACAGTTCTTCATAGTATTCTGTTATCTTTTTTATTTCAGTTGGTTCTGTTGTGATGTCACCCATGTCATTTCTTATTCATGTTATTTGCATCTTCTCTTTCTTTTCCTCAGTTAAATTTGCCAATGATTTGTCAATTTTGTTAATCTATTCAAATATCCAGCTTCAAGACTTGTTGATTTTCTCTATTGTTTTTCTGTTTTCTGTTTCATTTATTTCTGCTCTGATTTTTACCATTTTCTTTCTTCTGGAGACTGAAGACTTCTTTTGTTGCTTTTTTTTCTAATTTTTGGAGTTGTTGGGTTAAGGTATTGATTTTGATTCTTTTTCTCTTTTGATGTGTGCATCAATTGCTATGAATTATCATCTGAGTCCTGCTTTTGCTGTGTCCCAGAAGTTTGGGTATGCTGTGTTTTCATTCTCACTTATTTCTGGGAATTTTTTTTTTTTAATTTCACATTTTATTTCTTCTGTTACCCAGTGGTTCTTGAGCAGAACATTATTCAGGTGACTGTAGCTTTTGTATGAAAAAGATCATAGTTATTAACTTACAAAGGAGAGAATTCAAATAATGTGTATAGGAGGAATGTGTTTCTCATGTAGATGTAACTATATGAGCTCTGGAATCAAGTGCTCAAAATGATAAGAAGGCTGGTCAATTGATAATTAATGAGAGAATGTTAGTTGCAGTCATTTCAAGTAGAGAGAAACTGAATCACAGTTTATGTACAATAATTTCTTTCCACCTTACCCTCCCATTCCACTGAACCACACAGGATTAGAGTTCAACCCTTTTCCCCACCCTGTGAAATGAGCAGAGGACTTCTTAAAGTCTAGCTAAAACTTGAAGCAGCAGAGCTTGTAAGATACAAGAAGAAAGTGGAGATGTGACTCCACTGTCCCTGGAGAGGGGTATTGAGTCTTCAGTAGAGACATGATGGCAAGGGCAGGTGGAACAGGACATAAAGGGAGGACTGTAGGAAGAGCATAGAGAAGTTTAGGGATAGAGATTTAGGGAATCAGGGTGTACTTTGTGAGGTCCCTTCTTGAGCCTGAATGTGTTGCCTTTGCCTCCCTGTATGACACAAGGAGACAAGGTAACTAAGTAAAGGTGTATCTCATCCTCTCACTGGTATTGTTTTGGGACACATTCTTGAATGCTGAAAATAGAAAAAAATGTTGTTGTTTTTTTTCCTTCAAAATTCAATGTTTGTTTGGGTTAGGGCAGACAGAAGAGGTTGTGCTAGGGAGAAGACAGCCTAAATCCCTGGTAATCTGGTAAAAAATGACCACATTCTATGAGAGACTAGGTAGAGATTACTAATCATGAACACTTGTAGTCCAAGAGATGAAGAGCTAATCCCCTTGACATTCATGTCACCTATTCTTCAATTTCCATCAGAGGCATCAAGAAATAGAAAGGAGTCCTAAAGCTAAGATCACATCCACTCACACACAAACACACTCACCACACACACACCAGGTATACACACATACATATTCACATACATGCAAACAAAGACATGTGGTATACACGATTAGATGGGGAGGGTTTTATTATATAAACCATTTTAAATCTGGGCCCTCAATGGCCCAGTCTCAAAGCTTTTTCACATTCAAAGAAACACAGTCTATCAAGGAAAGGTAATGTAGAAGTAATCCCAATTTTTACAAATATCTCTCAAAGAGCATTTAAGAGAATCCAATTCTTAACCCATGGCAATTTACAAAAAATTCCCTCACCTCTCCTTTCTCATTGTTTCATACCCTGTAACAACTCTCCAACCTCCTAATTTTCCCTTCTTTCAAGCCCTCTTGGTCTTAATTTTTCTTCCTATTCTTTTTTCTTCCATGCCATCCAGTGCTGTGTCTCTCTAGCTTTCTCATTCAAAATCTCCAGAGATCCAAGAAAGAAGAAATTAAATCTGGTTGTAAACAACCAGGATAAAGTCCATGAAGGGAGTGGCATTGGAGATGTTCTTGAAAGGTATGGCCATAAAAAAAAGGAGGAAGAACAAGAAGCTACAGGGAGATCTTAAGGTACCTTAGAATTCCAGAATTCCTTTGGCTTTTGAGCTGAAAAGGCCTTTAGGAACCTGCAGGGCAACATTTCAGTTGAATAAAACTCACAAATACGCAGGATGGGTTAATGCCCTCTAGTCACTTTCATGAAAGCCAGTCACTAAATGTAGCATAGTGAGAGATTCTTGAAGACAAGGGAAGGAGTGGGGAGGTCCAAGAAGGCTACCTGGAGGAGGTGACAGCTGAGTGCAGATAGATGTATAACAGTAACTATAGAATGAGGGGACTGAGTGGACTGAGAGGCTGTTTTGGACAGAGGTAGCAGTCTAAATAAAGGTAGGAAGATGAGGGTGGTCAGGGAGGTATTATTTGAGCATAAAATATAAAGAAAGGAGTGATAAGAAACAGGGCCAAACAAACTAGCTTATACAAAAAGTCTCATGGGTAGAGGGGAGCCATCAGAGAGGTTTGTTTCATCAAGAAAGGAAAATGGTCAGACCTGCACTGTCTACCCACCCAGGCAGGAACAGGTGGGAAAAGCATTTGGCAAGGGAAGAGAAATAAGAGGAGAAACATGGGGTAGAACAAAAGAGGAGATTTGTGAGGTAAAACTGTTAAGGTTTGGATGTGGAAGTTCAGATAGAGGGAAGGTCCAAAGATAATTCTTGGATCTCTAGTTTGGGAACAAGTGAGAAGTGAAACCTGAAATAGGGGCAGGAAAACAGAATCAAACCCATGTGCACAGAGAAATACGGATTTAGTTCTGGGCATATTGACTAAAGTTTTGATGGCACATGAGAGCAAAGCACAGCAGGGAGACATGCTTAAGTCTGTAAGCCAAGCAGGGGTCTGACTGGGAACAGGAGTTCAGAAGTGACCAGCATAGTAATGAGTGCCAAAGCAAGGAACATGGAGGAGGGCAGTGGGGAGAATATGGTGAATGGGTAGTGGTTTGAATTGAAGCCTGGGGAGACCAGTAGCAGTAGTGTGAGTAGGGGAAGAGGAGCCCACAATGAGAAAACATGGACATAACCAGATGTAATACAAAGGAATCAGATTGACTACATCTGTGGAAAGAGGCATTGGAGAAGCTTAATATCACCCATCAAAACAAGGCCAGGAGTTGAGTGCAAAACAGACCATCAGTTGTTCATATGTAAGTTCAAGTTGAAGCTGAAGAAAATTAAAACAAGTCCACAAGATCCAAAATATGACCTTGCTTACAACCCACCTGAAATTAGAGATCATCTTAATAGATTTTATGCATTGATCACCAATGACTGAAAACCAGAAGAGTTGTGAGATGACATCAAGAGCATCATATGTGAAGAAAACATCATATATTAAAAAGACAGGAAAGGAAGAAAAGAAAAGACTAAAATGGATGTCAGAAAAGATTCTGAAACTTGCTCTGAAAAGGGGAGTAGCTAAAGCAAATGGAAGAAATTACAAGATAGAAGAGCTAAACAGAAGATATCAAAGGGCAGCTTGAGAAGATAAAGTATTATAAAGAAATGTGAAAAGACTTGGAGTTAGGAGTTC
>NW_006921795.1:3852173-3857084 GCF_000298275.1 Orycteropus afer afer | reverse complement strand
AAAAAAAAAAAGTCTTGGAGTTAGAAAACAAAAAGGGAAGAACATACTCAGCATTTTTCAAGCTGAAAGAGCTGAAGAAAAAATTCAAGCCTCGGGTTGCGATATTGAAGGTTTGTACGGGCAAAGTATTGAATGATGCTGGAAGCATCAAAAGAAGATGGAAGGAATACACAGAATCACTGTACCAAAAAGAATTGATCGATGTTCAACAATATCAGGAAGTAGCATATAATCCAGAACCAATGGTATTGAAGGAAGAAGTCCAAGCTGCACTGAAGGAGTTGGTGAAAAATAAGCCTTCAGGAATTTATGGAATACCCAGTGATAATGTTTCAACAAACGGATGCAGTGATGGAGGCACTTACTCATGTATGCCAAGAAAGTTGGGAGCCAGCTACCTGGCCAACTGACTGGAAGAGATAGATATTTTTGCCCATTCCAAAAGAAGGTGATCCAACAGAATGTGGAAACTATTGAACCATATTATTAATATCACATGCAAGCAAAATTTAGCTGAAGATAATTTAAAAACAGTTGCAGCAGTATATTGACAGGCAACTTACAGAAATTCAAGCTGTATTCAAGAGAATGTGGAATGAGGAATATTATTGCTGATGTCAGACTGATCTTCACTGGAAGCAAAGAATTCTATAAAGATGTTTACCTAGGTTTTACTGACTATGCAAAAGCATTTGACTGTGTGGATCATAACATTACAAAGAATGGGAATTCCAGGACACTTAACTATGTCATAAGGAACCTGTACATAGACAAAGAGGCAGTCATTCAAACAGAACAAGGAAATATTGCATGCCCTAAAATTAGGAAGAGTGTGTGAAAGGATTGTATCCTTTCACTGTGCTTATTGAATCTGTGTGCTTACTGTTCTGGTTACCTAGTACCGCTCTGACAAGAGTACACCACAAATGGGATGGCCTTAACAAACAGGAGTTTATTCTTACAATTTGGAGGCTTTAAGTCCAAGTTCCAAGTGCCAGGCTTTAGGAGCTGAGTGAAAGCCCCTCAGTCTTGGGCTTCAGCTCTGCCTCCAGCTCCCAGCCCACTGAAGCTAGAGGCTTTTCTTTACTAAGACAGCTGCTGGCTACTTGAGGGTGAGAAGCCCAACGTTGACAAAATGGCACAGTCCCGATATTACCACACCAACAGCAGGCCATTAATTTAAGTCCACTGTAAGTCCCAAGGTCAACAGAGCATGGCAGGCTGCTGAACAACGACACAGCTACATGCAGGGTTCAAGGTGCCATAAGCTAGAGACCATTCCCAAGGCTTCTCCTTATGTACAGGAAGCAGACCACATCCCAAAGGCAGCTACTCAACTGCTTGTGGTAGATCTCACCATGGAGTTGATTGCCAGTCTCATCATGGGGAATGACCAGCTGCCCAGCCACTCAACAAGGCCCAGCCCAGTTGACACACAAACATAACTACCACACTTACCAAATAATACAAGAAGCTGGAGTATATGAAGAAGAATGCAGCATTGAGATTGGAGAAAGACTCATTAACAAACTTGCTTGCTGAAAGTGAAGACTACTTGAAGCATTTTCTTATAAAGATCAAAGATTACAGTCTTCATTATGGATTACACCTCAACACAAAGAAAACTGAAATACTGTGGACTGCTAGAAGAATGAACAAATCTGTCCTGGAAGAAGTGCAGCCAGAATGCTTCTTAGAAGCCAGAATTGCCAGATTTTGTCTCATCTACTTTGGTCATCTTGTCAGAAGGGACCATCCCTGGAAAAGGATATCATGCTTGGCAAAGTAGAGGGTCAGCAAAAAGGGGAAGACCCTCAATGAGATGGATTGACAACTCATCACTGAATAGCTACAATGATGGGTTCAAGCATAGCAAGGGTTTTGAGGATGATGCAGGACCAGGCAGTGTTTCATTCTGTTGTACACAGCACCACTATGAGTCAGAACCAACTCATTGGCACCACCACCACCAACAATGGCTAATGACTGTGCATTTCTTCCTGTGTTGATTGTCTGAATGGCTTCTTTGGTGATGTGGCTATTCATATCCTCAACCCATGTTTCAAATGGATTGTTTGTTTTTGTTGTTGTTGAAGTTTTCTATAAATTTTAGAGATTAGACCTTTGTCGAATATGTCGTTGCTGAAAAGATTTACTGGTCTGTAGAGTCTCGTTCTACTCTTTCTCTCTCTCTTTTTTCAAGCATTTTATTGAAATATAATTAATGTACAGTGAAATACACAAAACTAAAGTGACATGGGTCAATGCATTCTTTTTTTTTTTTTTTGCAGTGTTTTCTCCCCTCCCCTCCACCCCTAGCAACCAACAAAGAAAGTTTTCTTCCATATATAAACCTTTCCTTGACCCTCTACAACAACAAACTAATACTATATTTGTCCTTCTGTAATTGACTTATTTCACTCAGCATATTGTCCTCCAAGTTCATCCATGTTATATAATGTTTTGCTGACTCTACATTATCCTTTAATGTTGCATAGTATTCCACTGAGTGTATGTACTGTAGTTTGGTTACCCATTCTTCTGTTGATGGGCACCTAGGTTGTTTCTATCTTTTTGCGATTGCAAATAGTGCTGCAATGAACATGGGTGTGCATGTATCTATTCCTGTCCTGGCTCTCACTTCTCTGGATATAGACCTAGTAATGGGATTGCTGGGTCAAATGGTATCTCCAATTCCAGCTTTCTAAGGAATCGCCATACTGCTTTCCACAGTGGTTGTATCACTTCACAGTCCCACCAGCAGTGTATGAGAGTCCCAATCTCTCCACATCCCTGCCAGCATTTGTTATTTTCTCTCATTGAACATTGCCATCAGTGCTGGTTTGAGATGGTATCTCATTGTTGTATTGATTTGCATCTCTCTGATAGCCAGTGATCTTGAGCATCTCTTCATATATTTGCTGGCTGCTGGAATATCCTCCTTGGTGAAGTGCCTATTCATGTCTTTTGTCCATTTGTCAATTGGATTGTTAATCCCTTTGTTGTTGAGGTGTTGGAGTTTTCTATAAATCTTAGAGATAAGTCCCTTGCCAGATACATAATTATCAACAAGTAAGAATTTGTTGCTGTCATTTTGTTACGTGCTTTTTCATGGTGTTGATTTCTTTGTTCCATATCATTTTCTGTGCTGAGCTCGTTTTATTTATGAATCATGTTATCACTTCCTTCATTGCTATTGTTTTAGTATTTTGTAAATATTTGTGCTGGTCCTCTATTTCATTTTGATGTGGAGGTTTATCGTTTTTCTTTGCGGTTACTCTGTGATTTACAGTTTTCTTCCCAAGTTTAGAACAGTCTGTTCCATCCTGTAGTTGTCTTGACTTCCCTACCACTTAGAAGTTCTGTAAGTACACAATTTTTCCCCTCTTTTTGGTTTATAGTTCTCATTTGTCAATTGAAGTCTCTGGTTCCCTTTTTACAATCTTGTAGGCTTATTTACTTTGGATACTTCTATAACTAGTTTGGTTGGTTGGTTTCTGGGTTATATTATCATGTGTGTTAATGGTCAGTTATTGTTTGCTGTTGTTGGTTCTCTGTCCAAAGAACTCCCTTTAGCATCTCTTGTAAGGTTGGTCTGGTTTTAACAAATTCCCTTAGTTTCAGTTTATCTGCAAATGTCCTAATTTCACCATCACATTTGAGGGACAATTTTGCTGGGTATGTAATTCTTGGTTGGAAATTTTTCTGTTTCAGGGATTTATATATACCATCCCATTGCCTTCTTGCCTGCATGGTTTCTGTCAAGAAATCCGAGTTTAATCTTATTGGTTGCCCCTTGTAGGTAGCCTTTCATTTTTCCCATGTTGCTTTCAGGATTCTTTCTGTGTCTTTTGTTTTGGTGAGTTTGATCATCAACAAATGATATGTCTTGGTGATTTTCCTTTGGGGTCTATCCTTTTTGGGGTTTGTTGCACTTCTTGAATTGATATATTCTCACCTTTCATTATACCAGGAAACTTCTCTTCCAACAAATCTTCAACAATTTTTCTGTGGTTTTATTTTTCTCTTCCTGTTCTGGAATTCCGATTACATGTAGGTTATTCCTTTTGATGGTAACCCACATGAACCTTAGACTTTCCTCATTTTGTTTCGATTTTTTTTCCCCTGGTTGATCCCTTTCCAAGCAAGTATTGAGGTATTTGCCTTCAATCTCACCAATTCTATCTTTCATGGATTCAATTCTACTCCTTTTTCCTGTTCAATGTGTTATCTGTTTTTGAAACTTTAGTATTAATCTTCTGGATTTCTGTTTGTAGATTTTGTATCATTTCTAGCCCTGGCTAAAACTTCCAATACAATGTTGAATGGAAGTGGTGATAAAGGCCATCCTTGTCTGGTTCCTGTTTGCAATGGAAATGGTTTCAGTCTCTCTCCATTGAAAATAATGTTGGCTGTTGGTTTTGCATAGATGCCTTTTATTATGTTGAGGAATGTCCTTTCTGTTCCTATATTGCTGAGAGTTTTTATCTGGAGTGAATGTTGGATTTTATCAAATGCCTTTTCTGTATCAATTGGTATGATCATGTGGTTCTTTTCCTTTGTTTTATTTATGTGGTAGGTGATGTTGCTTGTTTTACTAATGTTGAACCATCCTTGCATCCCTGATATGAACCCTACTTGGTCATAATGAATTATTTTTTTTGCTATGTTGTTGGAGTCTATTGGCCAGCTTTTTGTTGAAAATTTTTTCAAGTATATTCATGAGGGATATTGGTCTGAAGTTTTCCTTTTGAGTGATGTCTTTGCTTGGTTTTGGTATCAAGGTTATGCTTGCTTCATAAAATGAATTTGGGATCCAGGGGGCAAGATGGCGGACTAGGCAGAAGGATTGCACAGACCCTCTTCAACAAAGAAAAGGGAAACCAATTAACACAGACACAGAAGATAATC
>NW_006921795.1:3831537-3833725 GCF_000298275.1 Orycteropus afer afer | reverse complement strand
AACTATGGGGAGGAAGTGGGAGGGGAGCTGCTGCATTGTAAATTTTGGTCAATGACATGAGACAAAGTATATGTGAACTGCTGTATGAAAAGTGAATTTATTCTGTAAATCTTCACCCAAATCCTAATAAAAAACAAAATGAATTTGGGAAAATTCCATCTTTTTCTATGTTTTCAAATAGTTTGAGTAGGATTGGTGTCATTTCTTCTGTGAATGTTTGGTAGAATTCTCCTGTGAAACTGTGTTGGCCAGGACACTTTTTTGTTGGTAATTTTTTATGACCTGTTCACTTTTTTCTTTTTTTATGGATCTGTTCAATTTTTCCACATCAGTCTGTGTTAGTTTAGGCAAGTGGTGTGTTTCTAGAAATCTGTCCATATCTTCCAGATTTTCAAATTTGTTGGAGTACAGTTCTTCATAGTATACTGATATTATCCTTTTCATTTCAGTTGGTTCTGTTGTGATATCATCCATTTTGTTTCTTATTCGTGTTATTTTGTATTCTCTCACTCTTTTCCTTTGATAATTTGTGAGTGTTTTGTCAATTTTATTAATCTTTTCAAAAAACCTACTTCTAGTCATGTTGATTTTTTCTATTGTCTTTCTATTTTCTGTTTCATTATTGGAGATGTTGGTTTAAAGTGTTGAGATTGGCTCTTTCTTCTTTTTGGATGTGTGCATTTATTGCTATAAATTGGCCTCTGATCAGTGCTTTTGCTGTGTCTCAAAGAGTTTGGTATATTGTGTTTTCATTCTCATTTGATTCAAGGATTTTTTTTATTTCATTTTTTGTTTCTTCTCTTACTCATTCTTTCCTAAGGCAGGTTTTATTCTGTTTCCGTGTGTTTGCTCTTTTTCCATTGATCTTCCTCTTCTTGATTTCTAATTTGATAGCATTGTGATCTGAGAAGATGCTTTGCAGTATTTCGCTATTTTTAAATTTATTAAGGCTTGGTTTATGGCCTAACATGGTCTATCATGGAGAAAGTTCCATGTGCACTGCAGAATAATGTATATTGTGCTGTTGTTGGGTGAAGTGCTCTGTAGATGTCTAGACAGTCAGGTTGGTGGATTGTATTGTTTAGTTCTTCTGCATCTTTCTTGAGTTCCTTTCCAATTGTTCCATCTTTTATTGAAAGTGGAGTATTAAAGTTTCCTACGATGACTGTGAAGTTATCTGTTTGTGTTTTCAATTCTGCTAATGTCTGATTTATGTATTTTTGCCTTTTTCATTGGCTCTGTAGAATTTAATATGATCATATGTTCTTGTTCAATTGATCCTTTGGTCATTATATAATATCCTTCCTTGTCTCATAGGTGGTTTTTGTCTTAAAGTCAATTTTATCAGAAATTAATATTGCCACTCCTACTCTTTCTTAGTTGCCATTAGCTTGATATACCTTTTTCCAAACTTTGATTTTTAGTTCATGTTGTCTTTATCTCTAAGGTGTGTCTCTTATAGATAGCATATCAATGGGTTATGTTTTCTTGTCCATTCTGCAACTCTGTCTTTTGAGTGGTGCATTTAATCCATTGATATTTAGTGTAATTATCTACAAGTATGAATTGGTTGCTGCTATTTTGTTATGTTTTTCATGGTGTTCCTTGTTTCTTCATTCTATTCAATTATCTGTGCTGAGCTCATTATGTTCATGAATGGTGTTATCATTTCCTTTGTTGCTATTGTTTTAGTGTTTGCTAAATATTTGTGTTTGTCCTCTTTTTTATTGTGATGTGAAGGTTCATCATTTTTCTTTCAGATCACCGTGTAATTTATGATTTTCTCCCCAAGTTTAGAACAGTCCACTCTATCTTACAACTCTTGATTTCCTCACCATTTAGAAGTTCTGTGACAACACTATGTTTTCCCTCTTTTTGGTTTGTAGTTGTCCTCTTTTGCCAATTGATGTCCCTGGGTCCCTGTTTACAATCTTGTAAGGTTATTTGACTTTGGTTACTTCCATAGCTATGTTAGTTTCTGGGTTATGTCATCTTGTGTATTAATGGTCAGATGTTGTTGGCTATTATTGGTTCTCTGTTCAAGGGACTCCCTGTGAGGTTGGTCTGGTTTTAACAAATTCCCTTAATTTTTGCTTGTATGGCAATCTCCTAATTTCACCATCATCTTTGAGGGACAACTGTGCCTAAGGCATTTGACTCCTAACCAGAAGGCTGGCAGTTCAAACCC
>NW_006921795.1:3829595-3831067 GCF_000298275.1 Orycteropus afer afer | reverse complement strand
TTTTTTTCTCTTCCTGTTCTGCAATTCCTATCACATCTAGGTTATTCCTTTTGATGGTATTCCACATGAATCTTAGGCTTTCTTCATTTTGTTTTGATCTCTTTTCTGATTGATCCCTTTCCAAAAAAGTATTCAAGTATTTGTCTTCCATTTCATTAAGTCAGTCTTCCATTGATTCAATTCTACTCCTTTGCCCTTTCAATGTGTTATCTATTTCTGAAAATTTATTATTAATCTTCTGGATTTCTATCTGTAATTTTCTATCATTTCTAATTTTTCATTTATTTTGTCATTTTGTTGTTGTATTGTTTTGAGATTGTTCTAGGGTTTTGTCTGTGTTTTCCTTAATCTTGTCAGTGTTTTCCTTGATCTGTCTCTCAATTCTTTGAAGATATCTAAGTATAATTCTTTTGAATTCCTTATCAGGGTGTTCCAATGCTACTTCTTCCTCAGGGGTGTGTTCTGGGTCTGTATCCTGCTCTCTTGTTTCTACCACCTTATTTTACTTCTTTATGTGGACTGTGATAGTCTGTTGTCACTGAAGCATTGTGATGTTGTTTTATTTATATTTAATTGGTGATTGTATGTTCGAGTGATTCACCCAAGTTTTTCTTTTTCTTTTTTTTTTTTAAATATATCTGGGTAAGCAGGGTCATGTGTTCCTCCATTTGTTAGTTGGCAGCCCTTATGCACTCACCACCTGTCTCCTGGTGGCTGTGATAGAGAATAAAAGTGGCTGCACAGATCTCTGCTAACTGTTTGTGAAGAGCAGTTAAGGGTGAGTCAGGCTCTTATTGGTGGTCATTTATCATTAGCTAGTTGATGGAGAAGGAAATGATTGATGTTTTGTTCTGCTATGCATTGGGTCACTATGAGTTGGAGATGACTCCATGGTACCTAACAACACCACTTGGCATTATCCAAGCTGCCTGTGCCATTGGGATTGCTAACAGACTGCAGCTCCATATGTCTCCTTTTTCAATGTTTTCATGCAAATTCTTCTACTAGTTGGAGTTTAATCCACTTCAGTATCCTTCCTTTCAAAGCTCAGGAAAGAACAAGCTCCAGGATTAGCTTCTGTATCTTTGTTAATTGGTTCCCCTTTTCTTTATCGACAAAGGTCTGTGTAGTTTGTCTGCCTACTCCACCATTTTACTTGAATGCTCCATTTATTTATTTTTGAGAATTTTACATCTATGTTCATGAGGGACATTAGTCTATAATTTTCCTTTATAGTGGTGTCTTTGCCTAGCTTTTGTATCAAGGTTGTTCTTTCCTCATAGAATGAATTCAGGAGCATTACATTCTTATCTATGTTATGGAATAGCTTGAGTAGAATTGGCATCAACTCTCTTCTGAAAGTTTGATAGAATTTGCCAGTGAAGCTGTTTGGGCAGAACTTATTTTATTGTGGGGCTTTTTTTTTTTTTTTTTTTTTAATGCCCTGTTGTATTTCTTCTTTTGTGATGAGA
>NW_006921795.1:3811250-3829495 GCF_000298275.1 Orycteropus afer afer | reverse complement strand
TGGAATAGCTTGAGTAGAATTGGCATCAACTCTCTTCTGACAGTTTTATATTATTTGCTTGTTACGCTTTTTGGCCTGATTTTTTTTTATTGTGGGGCTTTTTTTTTTTTTTTTCTTAATGCCCTGTTGTATTTCTTCTTTTGTGATGAGACTGTTCAAATATTCTACCTCAAATTGTGTTAATTTGGTTGGGTAGGTAGTGTATTTCTAAAAACTTGTCCTAGGTTTTCTAAAAATTACTTCTAGATTTTCAAATTTGTTGATAGACAGATCTTAATAATATCCTGTTATTATCCTTTTTGTTATCAGTTGATTCTCTTGTGACATTGTCTATTACATTCCTTGTTGTTGTTGTTGTTGTTATGTGCCATCGAATCAGACCTGACTCATAGCAACCCCTCCTTGGGTTCCAAGGCAGTGTCACTGTAGAAGTAGATTGCCCAACCTTCCTTCCAAGGAGTGGCTAGTGGGTTTGAACCCCCAGCCTTTTGGTTAGCAGTCAAATGCCTTAGGCACTACACTACCATTCAAGTTTATTGCATCTTCTCTTCTTTATCTATGTTAAATTTATCAGTGGTTTGCCAATTTCATTACCCCTATCAAAGAACCACCTTTTAGTCTTGATTCTTTCCATTTTTTTTTTTTTTCTGGTTTAATCTTTATTTCCTTTCTTCTGTGACTGTAGCTTTTTTTCTTTTTTTTTTCTGTTCCTTTTCTAATTGTTGGAGATTTTGAAGTTAAAGTTGATTTAGGTTCTTTCTTCTTTTTTGATGTTTGATATTATTGCTATAATTTTGTCCTCTGAACACTCCTTTTGTTGTGTTCCAAAGTTTTGGTATATTTTGTTTTCATTCTTGTTTGATTCAAGGAATTTTTTAATTTCATTTTTTATTTCTTCTATTAGCTAGTAGTATTTAAGGAAGGTTTTATTCAGTTTCTATATATTTGACTTTTTCCCTGATTTTCCTGTTGTTGATTTCTAATATAATAGCACTGTCATCTGAGACGATACTGGGTGGTATTTCAATGTTTTTAAATTTATTGAGCTTTGTTTTATGGCCTTCCTGTTGTTAGGTGCCATTGAATTGGCTCTGACTCATAGTAACTCTATGTACATAAGGTATTTTTTGGAGAATGCTCCACATGTGCTGGAAAAGAATATATATAGATTGTGCTGTTGGTAGGTGATGTGTTCTTTACAGATGTATGAGGTCTAATTGGTTGATTGTGTTGTTTAGATCTCCTGTTTCTTTGTTGAGTTTCTTTCTAGTTATTTTGCCCTTCATTGTAATGTGGTATATTAAAGCCTTCTACTATTATTGTGGACTTATCTATTTCTCTTTTCAATTCTGCTAAAGTTTGATTTGTGTATTTTGGTGTTCTTTCCCTGGGTGTGTAGATATTTCTTATGATTATACTCTCTTATCTTATTGACATTTTATTCATTATATAATGTCCTTTCTCATCTCTTTTGCTATTTTTTCCTTAAAATCTACTTTTATCAGAAATTAATATTGCTACTCCTACTCTTTTTTTGATTGTCATTAGCTTATGTTTTTCCATTTCTTTTTCTTTAGTTTATTTTTGTCTTTGTGTCTAATGTGTGTATCTTATAGACAACATATTGATGTTGTTGTTGTTGTTATGTGCTGTCGAGTCAAACCTGACTCATAATGACCCTCCTTAGGTTTCCGAGGCAATATCACCATGGAAGTAGATTGCCCAAACTTCCTTCTGAGGATTGGCTGGTGGGTTTGAACCACCAGCCTTCTGGTTAGCAGTCAAATGCCTCAGGCATTATGCTACCAGAGTTCCTAACATATTGATAGGTCATGTTTCTTATCCATTCTACTACTCTCTGTCTCTTGACTGATGCTTTCAATCCATTTACATTCAGTGTAATTCTCTATAGGTATGAATTTACTGCTGTTATTTTCCTGTGTGTTTTGTGTATGAGTGTGTATGTGTGGTATGGTGGTTTCTTTGTTCCATATGTATTTCTGTGTTGAGCTCATTTTTTAAAGGATTTTCTTATTTCCTTTGTTGCTGTTGCTTTTAGGGTTTACTGAGTATTTATGGTTTTTTTCTTTTTATTTTGGTTAGAAAGTTTATCAATTTTCTTTGAAGTTACCCTGTAATTTATTATCTTCCCAAGTTTAATATATTCTGTTCTATCTTGATTTCATCTTGAATTCCTCTCCATTTTGAAGTTCTGTAGCTTGTTTTTTCCTTCTTTTTGTTTTGTAGTTCTTATCATTTACAAATTGACATTTCTGGTTCCCTGTTTTCAGTGTTGTAAGTTTACTTTATTTTTGATACTTCCAAATCTGGTTGATTTCCAGCATGAGGTTGTCATGTGTCTTAATCTCTGCCATTGTTGCTTCTCTGTCTAAACATCTCCCTTTACCATCTCTTGTAATGTTGGTCTGTTTTTAACAAATTTCCTAAATTTCTGTTTATCTGAAATTTTCCTAATTTCATCACTGCATTTGAGGGTCATTTTTGCTGTATATATATTTCTTGGTTGGCAATACATTTCTTTCAGAGTTTTACATATGTCATCCCATTGTTTTATTGCCTGCATGGTTTATGGTGAGAAATCAGAGCTTAGTCTTTTTGGTTCTCCTTTGTAGGTAACATTATATTTTTCCTGAGCTGCTTTCAGGATTCTTTCTTTGTCTCTGGTTTTGGAAAGTTTGTTGATATGTCTTGGTGATTTTCTTTTGGGGTATTTGAGGTTTGCTGAGCTTTTTGATTGCTTATCTTCTTATCTTTCATAATCTTAGGGAAGTTTTCTTGCAACAAATTTTTGACAATTTTCTAGGGGCTTTTTTTGGGGGAAGGGGGTCTCTTCTGGCTCTACATTGCCCACCATAAGTAAGTTATTTCTTTTAATGGTGTCTCATATAATTCTTAGGCTTCATTTTTTTGTTCTCTGATTGTTTCTCTAACAGATTAATATTAAGAAATTTGTCTTCAATTTCACTAATTTTGTATTCTTTTGATTCAATTCTACTTTTCCCTTTCAGTATATTATCTATTTCTGATTGTTTTATGTACTCAACAGCAGTGTATTTGGTTTGAATAGTCTCAATTTCTAATTGTTGTTTTTGTGTATGGTTTCTAGTTTTCTGTTTATTTTTCCAATTTGTTCATGTATTGTTTTCCTTTATTTTTCTACATTTTTTTCTTTGATTTTTTTTTTTTTTGTGTGTGTGTATGTGTGTGTGGTTTCCTTGATCTCTTTTTCAAACTGCTGAAAGGGCCTAAGTATAGATTTTCTGAATTCCTCATCAGGTAATTCCAATAGCATTTCTTCCTCTAGAAGATTTTCTGGCTCAGCATTTTGTTCACTTCTTTGGTCCATCTTGTCCCATTTTGTGTGTGTTTGCATATGTGTGTGCTTGTGTGTGTGATTTGAAGTTGTCTCTGAGACATTATTGTATTAATTTGTTGATTATATGTTATTTTGCTTCACCCTGATTTTTTATTTTGTTTTGTTTTAATATATCTGGGCAATGAGGCAGGTGTGCTACTCTGATTATTAGTTGGGCAACACTGGAGTGTTCACCACTTTTCTCCAGGTGAATCTAGTACCAAGTAGGAGTGTGGACATGATGTTTTATCACTGTTCATTCAGAACAGCTGAAGGCATACTGGACAGGTGTTGGTTGCCATCTGTCATTCATCCACTGGTGCTGAAATAGGTGGTAGTATTTGTCCAGTAGATGGGGTAAAGATGTACTAGGTGTGGCTATGTAGGGTCATTGGCTCCTAAATGTTAGAGAAAAATAAAAAAGGGGGGTAAGATGAAGAAAATATAAAACTTGGGGATGGAAGGAGAAGGAAGACTTAAGAAGGGGGAAGAAAAAAGGAAAAAAAAAAAAGTGGCACAGTATTGCCACAAGTGCTAGCTACCAAAGATAGCTGCAGTAGCAATGTGGCACTCACTCCATGGGAATGCAGACCACCAAATACAGAGGGTCAGGGATGGGGACTAGTGGATGTGGAGGTGGCAGGGGCAGGGCACCAACATGATATCCAAGTAAATAAATAAATAAACAGAGGGGGAAGAGGAAGAAAAAGAGTACAAAACACGGGCAGGAAGAGGGAAGCACTAAGAAAGGAAAAACAAAAAAGAAAATGAGGAAAGAAATAATGGCATGATATTGGTGCAAGCATTAGTTGTCAAGCACAGTGGCAGTGGGAATGTGAGTTCACTTCATGGGAGCACACTCTATTGTCTATGGAGGGACAGGGTGGGCGCTGCTGACCATGGATGTGGGGGAAGGGTGAACACCTGCTTTGTGGGATTAAACAGAAAAAGGAGTAGGGGGATAAAGATGATGGAGAAAAGAAAAAGGAGACAAACACAGGAGTGGAGAAAGAGAGGAATTAAGAAGAAGAAAAGAGAGAGAGAGAGAAATACAGCATAGTACTTTTGAAAGTGGCAGCCATCAAACATGACTGCACTGGGAATGCAGTTCTTGCTTTGTGGGAGCATGCAGTGATGATCAGGGAGGGGCATGGCTGGGTGCTGCTTACTGAGTGGCAAGGGAAGGGTGTCTTCTTCATGGGATCAAAAAAGGAAAGAAAAGAAAAAAGATTATATAAAAAGGAAGGAAGAGGGAAAAACTAAGAAGTAAGATAAGGAAAAAATGTTGCAGAGCACTGGCAGTTGAGGGTGTTTTACTGACTGCCAGGTGGGTAGGATGGTGAAGGAAGCAATGCCTCTGGTCTCTGGAGGTTGCACCAGCTAAGGGAGGAGATCACACTTTTATGATTGTTGATCACCAATGTGAGTGCTGGTACAGTCTGAGGCCAGCAGAGACAGCTAACTTGCTCCTGCTCTAAATGGAATTCTGCTTGCCATACTTCAAAATGGCTTTGCTGTGCCGGTTGGCCATTCACTGCTCCACATGCTTCCTTGTTCTGTTTCCATGCAATCTTTTCTTTTCATCAATATTTGATCTACTTCTTTGTATTTTCCTTTGAAGCTCTGGATTCCAAGATTGTCATCTCTATCTGTTTCACTTGGTTTCTTCAGTCTTTGTTGTAGATAGTGTATCTGCCTAGTTGCCATCTTGAATGCTCCCCAATTCAATATTCTTAATTGCAAGTTCTGTATAGATGATTGATCCTCATAGAATACTTCCATTGAATTTTGCTAGTTTCTTATATCAGAGGCAACCTATGATTACAATTGATGGATAACTACAGTTTCAACACAAATGTAATTTGATATTTTTGTTTAAGTTAAGAAAATAAAAGTGAAACAAATTAAGATGAATTTTAGAATGTTGTTTGTCAATGACAAGAGCAACTTTTTCCTGAATCAGATAACGGCTTTTAAATATTGGATACTATTCCTTCCATTGCCTTTGCTATTCACAATGTTGGCTACAGGCCAACAAACTTTCTTTTTTTTTTTTTAAATTGTGCTTTAGGTGCAAGTTTACAGAGCAGAGTTTGTTTTACATTCAACACTTCGTGTACATTTGGTTTAACTTCCCAATTACCATTCCCAACCCTAACCCACTCTCCTCTCATTCCTTTCCAATAACAACCCCCCTGTGCCCCTCATAGTTATTCACTCCTGTGTGTCCTGCATTTCCTCTGTGTGAATCTTTCCCCTCTGGTGCTCTGTGGTCGATTGTTCCAAGGGATGCACATCCATAGAGTATATGGGGGCGTGACCCTGGGTTGAGTGGTCTACGTGTCCCTCTTATTTACTATTGGGCTGAGAGCCAGCCCTTGGGAGTGAGTTTTATTCCAGGCCCAAAATGTATCCCAGGGCCTGTATTGGGGGTCCCACCAAAGTCCATCTGATCAGTAATTCTAGTCATTATTGTGTTTGGATTTTGTTCCATGCTTTTCCTCCTACTCTATCCAGGATCAGTTTTGATCCTTTGCTGAGTAGTTGACATTGGTAGCCAGGCACCATCTAGTTCTTCTGGTCTCAAAGTCCATCATGTCCTAGGGCTAGGTTAGGGTTAGGGTTGGGAATGGTAATTGCTTCCAAATGCCCTTGGATTTTTTTCTTCGCTTCTGATGATAGGAGACCATTAGCTGCATCTTAGATGGCCGCTTCAAAGCTTTTAAGACCCCAGTCACTACTCACCAATATAGGTTGTAGAACAAGTTTTTTATGTATTTTATTGTGCCAATTGAGTCTGGGTCCCCCAATATTATGGTCCGCGATGTCTGGCTGTCTATGAGGGATTGCTCTATATCTGCCTTCTGTTGTTTCTGTAAGGATTGCAGGTATTTTGTATCATTGGTATTTGTGCAATATTAGCCTCAGCTGAATCTATTTTTGGTCTAGAGTATAATTCTGTTCACTGACCCCCATCTTATCTTCTCAGATTTTATGTCATTATCTGTAGCCTGGTGTTTAGTGTTAATGGTAATGCAGTATTGTGGATACACTGGTATTAGCCTCTGTCGTCTGTATCTTACGTGCACAATTCGGTGTCCTCCCTTTCCCTAATGTTGTCATGGTGGTCACAGACTCTGCATACCATCCCTGCCCTTACCCACCTCAGCGTGTGGCCTCCAACTAGCCAAAAACTATTCCCTCTCCTTCCATTCCCAACATGGTAACCTACAAAATGAGTTGCCTTCTTAAGCAAACCCTTCTTTGTCTTTTCAAAGTAATGGGCTCATACAATATTTGTGTTTCTGCAATTGACATTTCTCTCAGTATAATGTCTTGCAGGCTCATTTACATTGTGAGATGATTTGTGGATTCTTCATTGTTCTTTAATGTAGTAATATATTCCATTGTGTGAATGCACCATAATTTGGTTAGCCATTCATCTGTTGATGGGCATTTATGTTGTTTCCAACTCTTTGTTATACTGAATTGTGCTGCGATGAACATAGGTGTACATATGTCTGTTCATGTCCTGCCTCTCACCTCTTTAGGATATATTCCTAGTAATGGAATTGCTGGTTCAAATGGTATTTTTATTTTCAGTTTTTTAAGGAAATGCAGTAGCATTTGCCACAATGGTTGTACCATTTTACAATTCCACCAGCAGTGCACAAGAGTTCCAATCATTCCGCAACGTTGCCAGCATTTGTTATTTTCTGTCCTGTTGAACTTTGCTATTATTGCTGGGGTGAGATGATATCTCATCATTGTTTTGATTTGCATCTCTCTAATGACAAAAGACTGTGAGCAATTTCTCATGTGTTTGTTGGATGCCAGCATATCATCTTTAGTGAAGTGTCTGTTCATGTCTTTTGCCCGTTTTTGAATTGGATAGTTTGTCTTTTTGGTGTTGAGATGTTGAAGTTTTCTATGCATTTTGGAGATAAGTCCTTTATCAGATATGTCATAGGCAAATATTTTCTCCTAATCTGTAGGTTCTCTTTTTACCCTTTTGATAAAGTCTTTCAATGCACATAAGAATTTAATTTTTAAAAGGTCCCACTCATCTAGCTTCTCTTCCACATCCTGTGCATTCTGGATTATGTCTGCTAGTCTATTTATGCTGTAAATAAGGGCTCCTAGATTTTCTCCTATTTTATCTTTGATGAATTTTATCATTTTCTGCTTTACATTTAAGTCTTTGATCCAACATGAGTTTGTTTTTGTGTATGGGGTGAGGTATGAGTCTTATTTCATTTTTCTGCAAGTGGACAATTTTGCCAGCACCATTTGTTAAAGAGGCTATCTCTTCCCCATTTAATGGGTTTTGGTGCTTTGTCAAAGTTCAGCAATCCACAGATGGATGGGTCTATTTCTGGATTTTTGATTCTGTTCCATTGGTTTATCTGTCTATCGTTGTACCAATACCAAGCTATTTTGACTACTGTGCCTACATAGTAGGTTTTAAGAACCAGGAGTGAGACCTCCCACTTTGTTCTTCTTCAGTAGTGCTCTGCTTATCCAAGGTCTCTTTCCTTTTCATTTGAAGTTAGTAATTGGTTTCTTCATGTCCTTAAAAAATTTTGTTGGTATCTGGTTGGGATTGCATTGAATGTGTAGAGTGCTTTAGATAGTATTGACATTTTCACAATATTCAGTCTACCTATCCATGAACAAGGTAGGCTATTCCATTTATGTGAATCCATTGTTGTCTCTTATAGTAGTGTTTTATAGTTTTCTTTGTATAAGTCTTTTGTGTCTCTGGTAAGATTTATTCCTAGATATTTTATCTTTTTGGTAGCTATTGTAAATGGTATTGTTTCCCTTATTTCGTTTTCAGAGGTCTCTTTGTTGGTGTAGAAGAATCCAGCTCATTTTTGTACATTGACCTTGTATTCTGCCACTTTGCTAAACCTCTCCATTAGTTGAAGTAGTTTTTGTGCTGAGTCCCATGGGTTTTCTATGTACAGGAACATATCATCTGCAAATAGAGATAGCTTTACTTTCTCTTTGCCAATTTGTATGCCTTCTATTTCTCTTTCTTTCCTTATTACCCTGACTAGGAGCTGTGATAGACGGCATCCCTGTCTGGTTCCCATTTGTAAGGAGAATGCTTTGAGTCTTTCTCTATTAGTAATAATGTTGGCCATTGGCTTTGCATATATGCCCTTTATTATGTTGACAAATTTCCCTTCTATCCCTATTTTGCTGAGAGTTCTGAACAGGAACGGGTATTGGATTTTATCAAATGCCTTTTCTGCATCAATTGATAAAATCATATGTTTCTTTTGTTTATGTGGTGGTTTACATTGATTGTTTTTCTGATGTTGAAACATCCTTGCATATCAGTATGAATCCCACTTGGTCAGGATGTATTATTTTTCTGATTCTGTTGGCTAGGGTTTTGTTGAAGATTTTTGCATCTATGTTCATGAGGGATATTGGTCTGCAGTTTTCCTTTTTAGTGGTATCTTTCCCTGGCTTTGGTATCAGTGTTATGCTTGCTTCATAAAGTGAATATGTGAGTAGTCCATCTTTTTCTATGCTCTAGAATAGCTTGAGTAGTATAGGTGTCAACTCTTCCCTGAATGTTTGGTAAAATTCCCCAGTGAAGCCATCAGTGCCAGGACTTTTTCTTATGGGAAGTTTTTTTATGACCTGTTCAATTTCTTCCTTTGTTTTGGATCTGTCCAAGTATTCTATCTCTGAGTGGGATAGAATCTGAACTAAAACAAGTTCTAGAAACTTGTCCATCTCTTCTAGGTTCTCACATTTGTTGGAGTACAGTTCTTCATAATATTCTGTCAGTACCTTTTTTATTTCTGTTGTGATGTCACCCTTTTCATTTATTATTCTTGTTATTTGCATCTTTTCTTTTGTTAGATTTACCAATGACTTGTCAATTTTGTTAATCTTTTCAAGGAACCAGCTTTTTGTTTTGTTGATTTTCTCCATTATTTTCTTGTTTTCTGTTTCATTTCTGCTCTGATATTTATTATTTCCTTACTTCTAGATGCTGTAGGATTCTTTTGTTGTTCTTTTTCTAATTGTTGGAGCTGTTGAATTAGAGTATTGATTTTGGTTTCTTTCCTCTTTTTTGATGTATGCATTTATTGCTATAAACTTACCCCTGAGTACTGCTTTTGCTGTGTCCCACAGGTTTTGGCATGATGTATCTCTTCTGTTCCCCAGTAGTTTTTGAGCACTGTATTGTTGAATTTCCACATATTTGATGTTTTTTCCTTGATCTTCCTATTATTAATTTCTAATTTCATAGCATTGTGGTCTGAGAAGATGCTTTGTAGTATGACTACTATGCTACCAGAGCTCCCTGTAGTATGACAGTGTTCTTGAATTTATTGAGGCTTGTTTTATGTCCTAACATATATGATCTATATGATCCATGTGCACTGGAGACTAATGTGAATTATGCTTTTGTTGGGTGGAATGTAGTCCAGGCTGTGGTGGTTAAGTTTGTGTGTCAACTTTGCTGGGACTGGTTGAGTGACTGGGCAGCTGGTGGTAGTTACTCCTCATGATGAGACTGGCAATCAACTCCATGGTGGGACTTATCACAAGCAGCTGAGTAGCTGCTTTAGTGATGTGGTGTGCTTCCTGTATATAAGAAATGGCTTTGGGAAAGATCTCTAGCTTATGGCACACTTGAACCCTGCATGTAGCCAAGTTATTGTTCAGAAGCCTGCCATGCTCTGCCGATCCTGGGACTTGTACTGGACTTGAATCAATGGTCTGCCATGTTGTTTGGTGACATCGGGACTGTGCCAGTTTATTTGTCGAACTTGGACTTGTTAGTCTCAGCAGCCAGTAGCTACCACAGTGAAGAGATGCCTCTAGCTTCAGTGGACCGGGAGCAAGAGGCAGAGCTGAAGCCCAATGTCAAGGGGCTTTCACACAGGTCCTAGAGCCTGTCACTTTGAACTTGGACTTCTAGCCTCCTGAAATGTAAGAGAATAAACTCCTGTTTGTTAAGGCCATCCTATTTGTGGTATATTCCTGTCAGAGTGGCACTAGGTAACCAGAACACAAGCCACCACACTTTTATGTTTATCTGTGTTGTTAAAATATTCTCCATTACATTCTTAAGTCCAGACTATCAATGAAGTAATCAAGCCCAGATTTGTAACATTTTCCAATTTCTGTGGTGTAAATATTCCTACCATGGCAAATCTCAAGCCAACTAACATGACATCATTGAATGTGGAATTAGGAATAACTGTGCAACAGCTTCACCATTACATACTATTTCTACTATGTATACACTATAGATATAAATAACTTCAAAAGCATAGATAATGGTAAAATATAAGATAATTAGGAAGTGCTTTTAATATAATTTGTTTTTAATATCATTTACTTAGTTATTAATTTATATGATTAAATTTTTTAATGTTGACTGTGTTTCACAACTAGCTGGAAAAATTCCTGAAAATTTAACAATGAGCTCTTATGAGCTGGTATGAATTGCTCCACTGAGCCCAGCAATCTGTATTTTAACAAGCCTTCCAGATGATTCTGTGAGCTTTATCTTGAGAATCACTGCTTAAGCAGATGCTGAAGAAAAGAACTGCATGTAGTTGTATCTAACCCACTACTTAATGCTCTGTATCTGGAAAACAAATTCTATACTTGAACACTGAAGCAAATTCAGTTCTTGGGAGGAAAGAAAGGAGTGCATATAGTGGGAAAAAAAGGAATGAGAAAAGGTTTCAGCTTTGGATATTTGCTTTTTCTCTTCTAGATATGGCCCAAGGAGCCCTGGTAGTGCAGTGGTTAAGTGCATGGCTGCTAACCAAAAGGTTGGAGGTTCAAACTCACAGTTGTTCCATGGGAAAAAAAAGATATGGCAGTCTGCTTCTATAAATATTACAACGTTGGAAACCCTGTAGGGCAGTTCTACTTCCCATAGAATCACTATGAGTCAGCACCAACTTGATGGCAGTGAGTTTGCTTTTTGGGATATTTGGCCCAGTTTATTAAAATTATTAATAATTAATATTTGGCCCAGTTTATTAATATTATTAATAGATAACCAAATGAACTTAACTGAAATTGTAGCTCTATTTGTTCTCTTGAAACAAAGTAGCAATGCAACTGCTGACCATGATTTCTGGGATCTAAAAAATAAAATTGTTTATTTAGTAAGTGTTTATTAAACATCTGTGATGTGCCAAACACTGTTCTGGGTGCTGGTGATGCAAAACTAAACAAGGCAGACAAAGAGTATGATGTTAAGGTATTTGTATTCTAGGAGGAAGAAATAATAAAAAGCTAAGTAAAAATCTAAGTTGTTGTTGTTGTTGTTATGTGCCGTCGAGTCAGATCTGACTCACAGCAACCCCTCCTTTGGTTTCCAAGGTGGTATCACTAAGGAAGTAGATTGCCCAAACTTCCTTCTGAGGAGTGGCTGGTGGGTTTGAACTGCAAGCCTTCTGGTTAGCAGTCAGATGCTGTAGGCACTATGCTACCAGAGCTCCTGAACATCTAAGTAGGCAAGGTAATTTCTGGAACAACTGCATGCTACAGGGGAAAATTATATTATAGAGGGTAATGAGTAGGAAAGATGTACTTTTTGGTTAGACTGGTGTAATAGGGAAGTTTCTTGGATACCACTGAAAGTATAACTCTGATCATAAGAATCAACACAAAGTTGTTTCCTATGAATTAGAGGTAAAATATACCCCTATTCCCCAGCTTCTCTACTATTTCTCATTCCAGCTGTTTTCCTCACAGCGTTCTTTCTCTATTGAGTTCAATAATTCATTGGAAGGATCACAGAGAACTCATGGAAACAATGTAACTGCAATAACAACTTTATAAAAGGAAGAATATAAACAGATTTTAAAGAGAAGCAAAGTTATGAAAAGGGCAAGCTTCAACACTGGTCCCAACATGGGGCCTCAATGTCTAAAAGGAAACTTGTTCATGTCTCCAAGAGGACCTGCTTATGCTTCCTGAAAACCAATGTTCATTCTCATTCATCAGGAAACTTTCACACAAGATGCTCAATGATGTCACTGGCAGAGTTGGCTCTGGGTTGCTCCTCTCAGCTCTTGGCCAGGGTTTGCTCTTAATTTTCTACTGCCACTGTCTGGGTCTTCTCATTGCCTCTCCTTCTGCTGATACTGTACCAGTCATTGACTCCATTGCCTTCACAGGTTTATTCTGTGTGGGAGGGTCATAGCACAGGGCATTGGTGTCCAAAGGAGATGCTCCTTTCCTGGATCTCATTGGTCAAGGAGTCCCATATAAGCCTCTAGGACTGCTCCCCAGCCAATTCATGTAAAGGTCAGACCAGGCAAAGGCCACTGGCCATTCCTAGAAAAGATCAACAACTAGTGGGGCTTTGTAACCCAGACTAAAATGGCAAAGTTTTTTTTTTTTTTTAGTAAACTGAATCCATACTTTTTGGATGGTCAGAGAAGACCTTTCTGTGGGGGGTGGCATTCAGGCAAAGTACTGAATGAGTGAAAAGAATCCAGCTATGTAACTGTCTAAGTGAAAAGCATCCAGGCAGAGGGGGCAACAATTGTGAAGATCTTGAGATTAGAACAGATTTGTTGTACTCTAGATCTGCCTGGCAAGGAGACCAATGTGGCTGGAACAGTGTGAGCAAAGCAAGAATGATAGATGTGTCAAAAGACAGGCTGGGACCAGATCAGGTAGAGTTTTCTAAGTCATGGCAAAAATTTTGCATTTCATTCTGCATAAGGGGGAAGACTTCAGGAAGTTTAAAACAGTGGAATAACATATTTCCTTCTGTTTTCAAAAGATTAATGCTGCTGCATGGGGAATGGGCTACAGGAAGTAAGAGTGGAAGTAGGGAAACACATTTGGAAATTGTTGGAGGAGTCCTAGGGATGACCAGATAATATCACTTACAATAGAAGAGGCCAGAGGTATTAGGGAGAAAGAGAAGATTGGACTGGCTGAAGGTTTGTGATACATTTATAAGGTCAAAATGGAGGATTAACTCTATTATCTTTATGCAAAGAGGGCTAGTTCCTTTGTATTTATGCCTGTTAATGTCTTACATTGGTTTATCTATTAGTTTCTACCTTCTTTACAGAATCATGTTTACTGTGTCTAGGAAGGTCCAACCCCCAAACCACTGCCATTGGAGTTGATTCCAGCTTACAGTGCCACTATCAGACAGAGTAGAACTGTCCCATAGAGTTTCCAAGCCTGTAAATATTTACAGAAGCAGATTGCCTCATCTTTCTCCCATGGAGCAGCTGGTGGGTTCCAAATGCTCATCTTTCAGTTAGCAGCTAAGAAGGTAGTGGTCTTTTATTTGAATGGCTGGCTGAGGAGGAGTCATTCAGAAAGCATATGAAAATGAAGTGTAATCTGTCTCCAGCCCATGACTTCAGGTAGATAAGGGCCAGCATGAGTTAAGAGTAAAGATTACCCCAACAGACCCAATAACAATGTGCAAGTGGGAGCAACAATTACTAATGCTCATTTGTAGCATTCTTACCTTGCTTGAATTGAGGGTGTGCCTCTTCATGGGTCTGGGTAAGTTCACCTCTCTCATGACACTTGCCAGTTTTGGTGAATGCATTTTTCCAGGTGTGGCCTGGAAGGATAAATTCCAGAGGACTTTGGCCTACTGGTTGCTTAACTTGTACTTAATAGATGGAGCTGAGGTGTCACAGGGAAACTCAGAGGGATTTTCTTTCTGATGCTGAAGTTGTCTGTTGTTGTTAGGTGCTGTTGAGTCACCTCTGACTTACAGAGACCCTATGTAAAACAGAACAAAACTCTGCCCAGTCCTGCATCATACAATTTTTGCCATGCTTGAGCACATTGTTGGTAACCACTGTGTTAATCCATCTCGCTGAGGGTCTTCCCCTTTTTCGCTGACCCTCCACTTAACCAAGCATGGTATGCATCTCTAGAGACTGATGCCTTCTGGCAACCTGACCAAAGTATGTAAGACAAAGTCTGGCCATTATCACTTCTAAGGAGCATTCTGTCTGTACATCTTCCAAGACAGATTTGTATTCTGGCAGTCCATGGTATTTTTAGCAAACTTTTCACCAACACCACAATTCAAAGGCATCAATTTTCCTTTGGCCTTCCTTGTTCACTTTCCAGCTTTCACATGTACATGAGGCCATTGAAAATAGCATGGCTTGAGTCAGGTACACCTCAATCCTCAAAATGACATTTTTGCTCCTTGGCACTTCAAAAAGGTCTTTTGCAGTAGATTTTCCCAATGCAGTATGTCTGATTTCTTGACTACTGCTTCCCTGGGAGTTGATTGTGGATCCAAGTAAAATGAAATCCTTGATGACTTCAATCTTTTCCCCTATCTATCGTGATGTTGCCTATTGGTGCAGTGGTGAGGATTTTTGTTTTCTTTATGTTGAAGCAGGAGCTCTGGTGGCATAATACCTAAGGCACTTGACAGCTAACCAGAAGGCTGGTGATTCAAACCCATCTGACACTCCTCAGAAGGAAGATTGGGCAATATACTTCTGTAGAGATACTGCCTTGGAAATCCATGGAGGGGTCGCTCTGAGTCAGGGAGCTCTGGTAGTGTAGTGCCTAAGGCACTTGACTGCTAACCAGAAGGCTGGCAGTTCAAACACACAGCTACTCCTCAGAAGGAAGATGGGGCAATCTATTTCCGTAGTGATACAGCCTCAGAAACTGGTAAGTCGGGTCTAACTCGACAGCAGATAACAACAGCAACATATGTTGAGGTGAATATGCTATATGCTGAAGGCTGTAGTCTTTGATCTTCATCAATAAGTTCTTCAAGTCTTCTTCACTTTCAGCAAACAAAGCTGTATCATCTGCATATCACAGGTTGTTAATAAATCTTCCTCCAATGCCAATACCATCTTCTCCTTCAAATAGACCAGCTTCTCAGATATTTGCTCAGCATACAGATTAAATTATTGTTGTTGTTGTTGTTGTAAAGTGCCATCGAGTCCGACCTGACTCATAATGACCACTCCTTGGGTTTCCGAGGCAGTGTCACTATGGAAGTTGCCCCATCTTCCTTTTGAGGAGTATGGTGAAAGGACACAACCCTGACACACACTTCCTGATTTTTAAACATGCAGTAGCCCCTTGTCCTGGTCAAATGACAGCCTCTTGGTCTATGGACAAGTTCCTCATGAGCACAATTAAGTGTTCTGGAATTCCCATTCTTCATAGTGTTATCTGTAATTTGTAATGATCCACAGAGTTGAAGGCCTTTGCATAATCAATAAACACAGGTAGATATCTTTCTGGTGTTCTTTGCTTTCAGCTCAGATCCATCTGACATTAACAATGATATCCCTCATTCCACATCCTCTTTTGAATCCAGCTTGCATTTCTGGAAGTTCCCTGTCAATATACAGCTGCAATCATTTTTAAATTATCTTCAGCAAAATTTTACTAGCATATGATGTTAATGATAATTGTTTGATGATTTCTGCATTCCGTTGCATCAACTTTCTTTGGAGTTGGCAGAGATATAGATCTCTTCCAGTCAGTTGGCCAAGTAACTGTCTTCCAAATTGCTTGGCATAAATTAGTGAATGCCATCAGTGCTGCATCCATTTTTTGAAACATTTCAATAGATTTTCCATCAATTCCTAGAGACTTATTTTTTGCCAATTCCTTCAGTGCAGTTTAGAATTCCTCCTTCAATACCATCAGATTTTGATCATATGCTACCTCCTAAAATAGTTGAATGTCAACCAATTCTTTTTGGTACAGTGACTGTGTATTCCTTCCACCTTCTTCCAGTCCTTCCAGCTTCACTCAATATAGTGCATATTTTGTAAATTGTTGATCATGTAATTTTATTCACTGAAAAAAAAAAAACTGTTTCTGGACAAGTGACAAACATGTAACATCTCTTTTAGCCAATGTTCTCTACAATATGGCATCTCATGTAAATGCAGTTTTAATATATGCCTTTAAATGTCAAAGCGATTTTTATGTCTTGAAAAACTGAGCATTTTGGAGAGAAGTCTTTCTAAATCAGGAGATACCCTTAAGCACAATGTCTACATGGTTTAAACTTTCCTTTAAGGTTCATGTTCATCGTTGTGAGTTACTAATTACTATCAATTCCTACTTCATACTCACATGCAGTGACACAGTGGTTCCAAGCTAACAAATACGACTATTGTGTGAATTGTTTAACTCCCTCCTTTTCCCTTTGGAGAACTACACATGCTGTAGTGTATTTTACATTATTAACACCTACTAATTGTACCAGAAGAGCATAGATCAAGGCAGCATGAGTCATCCTTTACAACACTGTGTCTGAACTGATGACAAATACAGGAATGCCCCAGTGGCATTATGGAGGATGAAATCTTCTAGCTTAGGGTATTTTTTTTTTCATAATAGTAGTTTGAATAACAATCTTTCTAAAATGTATTATGTATTTTATAGCTGTTGAACTGCTGTGTAACAAGTCAATCTAAGACTTGGTGGCTTAGAACAATAATTTATTACCTCTCATGACTTATTTTTCTGTGGATTGACTGCATGCATGGTGTCAGCTCCAGTGCTGGAATATCTGTCATCTATGGCCTCCATTAAGGCTGGAATATCTAAGATGACTCACATTAATCTCTTCTTCAAATAATTTGCTAGTGGGGGTTTATGAGGGAGGCCATATAAGATAAAGAAAGTAAAAACTATATATTTCAAACTATTATTTGTTGTTGTTATTAGGTGTCATTGAGGCATCTCCTACTCATAGTGACCCTAAGCACAGCAGAATGAAGCACTGTCCTGTCCTGTGCAAGCCTCACAATCCTTGCTATACCTGAGATCATCATTGCAGTCACTGTGTCTATCCATCTCATTGAGGGCCTTCCCCTTTTCTGTTGACCCTACACTTTACCAAACATGATATCCTTGTCCAGGGAATGGTTCCTTCTTACAACATGACCAAAGTAGGTGAGACAAAGTCTGGCCATTCTCGCTTCCAAAGGGCATTCTGGCTGTATTTCTTCCAGGACAGATTTGTTAGTCCTTTTAGCAGACCATGGTACTCTTAGCATTCTTCTACAACCCCACAACTCAAAAGGATTGACTCATCTTTGGTCTTCCTTATTCATTGTCCAGCCCTCACATGCCTAAGAGGTGACTGAAAATACCATGGCTTGCGTTAGGCACAACTTGGTCTTCAAGGAGACATCCTTGCTCTTTATCACTTGAAAGAGGTCATTTGTAGCAGATTTGCCCAATGCAATACATCATCTGATGTCTTGACTGCTGCTTCCATTGGTGTTGATTGTAGAACTAAATAATATGAAGTCCTTGACAACTTCAATCTTTTCTCCATTCATCATTAAGATGTTTATTTGGTCAGTTGTGAGTTTTTTTTTTTTTTCCTTTATATTGAGATGTAATACATACTGCATATGGTAGTCTTTAATCTTCATCAGTAAGTGTTTCAAGTCATCATCACTTTCAGCAAGCAAAGTTGTGTCATCTGTGTATAGCAAGTTGTTAGTGAGTCTTCCTCCAATCCTGATGCCACAATTTTCTTCATATAATCCAGGTTCTTGGATTATTTGCTCAGTATACAAATTGAATAAGTATGGTGAAAGGATACAACCTCAACACATTCCCTTCTTGATTGTGAACCATGCAGTATTCACTTGTTTTGTTTGAATGACAGCCTTCCGATCTATGTAGATTCCTCATAAGTACAATCAAGTGTTCTGGAATTCCCTTTCTTCTCAATGTTATCCATAATTTGTTATGATCCACACAATTGAATGCTTTTGCATAGTCAATAAAACATAAGTAAACATCTTTCTGGTATTCTTTGCTTTTAGCTAAGATCCATCTGACATTAGCAATGATATCCCTCATTCCACAT
>NW_006921795.1:3804021-3809845 GCF_000298275.1 Orycteropus afer afer | reverse complement strand
CTGCCTTGGAAACCCAAGGAGGGGTCATTATGAGTTGGGTCCGACTCAACGGCACATAACATCATCAACAACATATATTTAAACACAAAATGAATATATTTGTTGAATAAATCTGTATCAGAGATTTTCAATGTGTGTGATCTTTGATAGTCTGTTCCTATTATCCTGTTTCATTTTTAAAAATGCAAATTCTTGCTTATGAGGTCTTGTGTTCTTGGATAACCAACTGTCTTCAATTGTGTCCTGGACATTTTCTGAACACATCATTTGTAGGACACTTGAAAGCCTAGGATGGTATCTTACTGCAGAGAGAATTGCTTTTCCTAGATAACTAGGTACTTAGGGAATCTACCAGTTCAACACTACTTTAATCCAAATTTAGAACTGTCTTACTCTTCTATTGCTTCTATAACAGAAACACCACAAATGGATGGCTTTTTGGTGGTATAGTTAAGGTATTTGACTGCTAACCAAAAACTCAATGTCTCTTAGGCACCCTTCATGTCTGGAACTGTCTCCCAGGACAAATACTGCCTCTTTGATCTAGTATGGTTGATTGAACTAAGTGGTGCATACCTACCTGGTGTTATTGTTTATCTCATAGGCCTATAATTTGTTTGGCTGAAAGTTGAACCATGAGAGTCAGTTCCAGACATGAAGGATGCCTAATAGACATAGTCACAGGGGTTTCACCCATCTCTATCAGACCAGTAACCCTAGTCATTTTTAGTATTTTGAGTCTTTCCATGTTTTTTCCTGCTCTACCCAGGACTTTCTATTGTTATTCATTTGAGGGCAGTTGAGAATGGTAGGCAGGCATCATCTAGATCTTCTGGTCCCAGAATTCTGAAAGCTGAGGTTCACATGGTCCATTAGTCCTTTGGAGTAATTGTTTCCATGCATCTTTGATTTTTTTCACTCTTCTTTGCTCAGATCTAGGAGAGATCAATAGAATAGTTGCCCCTTAGATGGCCTCTCACATGCTTTTAAGACCCCAATTATTAGCAGTCAGGACATTAGATGACACGTAGCATTGGGAAAGTCAACTGCAAAGGAACTGTATCAAGTGCTGAGGAGCAAGGATATCTCCCTGAGGACTAAGGTGAGCCTGACACAAGCCATGATATTTCCAATCGCCTCGTATGCATGTGAGAGCTGGACAATGAATAAGGAAGACCGAAGAAGAGTTGATGCTTTTGGGTTGTGGTGCTGGCAAAGAATGCTGAAAGTACCATGGACTGCTAAAAGAACTAACATGTCTGTCCTGGAGGAAGTGCAGCCAGAATGCTCCTTGGAAGCAAGAATGGCCAGACTTCGTCTCACCTATTTTGGTCATGTTGTCAGAAGGGACCATTCCCTGGAGAAGGATGTCATGCTTGGTAGGGTGGAGGGTCAACGAAAGAGGGGGAGGCCTTCAACGAGATGGATTGATACGGTGGCTGCGATGATGGGCTCAAGTATAGGAGGGATTGTGGGGCTGGCACGGGATTGGGCAGTGTTTCGTTCTGCTGTGCATGGGGTTGCTATGAGTCAGAAACTACTCGACGGCACTTAACAACAACAACAGAGTAGGATGTAGAACAATGTCTTTGTGGACTTTGTTATGCCAATTGACCTTGATGTCCTCTGATACAATGGTCTTGAGCCCTCAGGTCCTGGGACTCATTCCCAAAAGGTGTTTGATTATGGCTAGGAAGTTTTCATAACTTTGACAACTGTGTGTTCTACTATATTCCTGGGTATATTTGCAGCATATATAAATACAGATGCAGAAATCCTCTGTCAAACATTATATATATATTATATATATTGTTGTTGTTGTTTGCCATCGAGTCGGCCCCGACTCATAAATATATTTGAGAGTGTAGTCCCATTCACCTTTCCTCTCTGTTCAGATTGTGTCTATCTGTGTATCCACTTGTTGATTATTGTTATTAATGTAATTGCAAGACTGGGTATGGGATAATATTTACCATTTTTGCCTTTAACTCTTGTGTTCCTCCAAGTGTCTTCTTTTGCTCTTATCACTTTGTGCTAACCTCCCTCTTATTATATACTGCCTTTCCCTTCACCTAAGTTAATAAATATCTACCCTCTTAAAAAACAAAAAACCACCAAACTCACTGCCATTGAGTTGAATTAGACTCATAGCAATCCCTTTTGTTTTTCCAAGGTGGTAAATCATTATGGAAGTAAATGGCTCAGTCTTCCTTCCACGGAGTGGCTAGTGGGTTTGAATAACCAACGTTCTGGTTAGCAGTCAAATCTCTTAGGCACTATGCCACGAGAGCTCCTTGTCTACCCTCTAGTTATTGATTTACCCTCTATTTCTCCTCCACCCCTGGTAACCTTCAAAAAAACATTTCTGTATATAAACTTTTCTTGACTTTATAGCGTAATGATCTCATACAATATTTGTCCTTTTGTAACTAATTTCACTCATCATAATGCCCCCACGTTCATCCATGGTATAACATGTTTCTCAGAGTCATGGTTCTTTTTTTTTTTTTAATTTTATGTGATTTGGGTGAAAGTAATTTATTTTCCATACAGCAGTTCACGCACATTTTGTCTCATGATAGTGACTGCAATTCTTCACAATGTAACATCTCTTTTCCCACTTCCTCCCCATTATTACCTTTTCCCTGTATCCTTCTGTCCCATGTACTCCTGCCCCCTGAGCTATCTCCCTCTGAAAACACTGCCCTTCTGTTCTCCCATGCTTGATCGCTCTGAGCAGTGTATCTACCTGATGTAAATGTTCACCCCACATGCCTGATTATTGTTTGGTCAGAAGCCACAGGAGTGAGTTCAATTCCAGGTCTAAAGGGTGGCTAGGGGCCATAGTCTCAGGGGTTCCACCAGGCTCTATCAGAGCAATAAACGTGTTTTTCCTGTTTTTTTTTTTTTTTTTTTTAATGATTTTGAGTGTTGTTCCACATTGCTCTCTCACTTTATCCAGGATCTCCTGCATCAATCCCCCTCTGAGTGGTTGACAGTGGTAGCCAACACCATCCAGTTCTTCCATTCTCTTGGTCATATAGGCTGAGTATTGCATGGTCTACTAGTCCCTTGGAATAATTTTTTTCATGTGTCATTGATTTTCTTCATTCTTTGCTCTGGCTGAGGAGAGACTCATCATTGTATTTAGATGGCCACTTGCAGGCTTTTAAGATCCCAGTTGCTACTTACCAAAGCAGAATGTAGAACAATGTTTTTGTGTAGTATGTTATGCCAATTGAGCTTGATGTCCCCTGTGACCATGGTCCTGAGTTCAGAGCCCCAACTACTCACTCCTTCTGGGTAGCCGTCTATTGTCAAGAAGTCACCACAACCTTGCATCTTGTCAGCTGTACTATACACCTGGACATTCTTGCAGCATGTGCAAATATGTATGTAGTAACATCGTCTGCTAATCCTATACATGGTCATGGTCACACTCCCCCTGCCTATATATACCTTATTGTTCAGACTGTCCACCCGTCTATCTACCTGTAGATCAATGCTTGCTATCACTATACATGCAAAATGGTTCATCTTTGTTGTCTGTACCTCCCATGTACCACTTTTTGTCTTCTTCTTCAATGCCACAGTGTTGATCACTCACATTGATACATTGCCCTTCCCTTCACCCAAACTAATATTTGTCCCTACCTATCTAGCAGTGTTCCCTCCTTTCCCCTCCCAACCCTGTAACCAACAAAAGAAAGTTTCCTTTCATATATAAACCATTTCTTGACTTTTTACAATAATGAAGTAAAACAATATTTCCCCTTCTGTGATTGACTTCTTTCATCAGCATAGTGACCTCCAAGTTCATCCACATTATGTGGCAAGGGGTAGTTCAATTTGTGTGTCAACTTGGCTGGGCCTGGTTGAGTGGCTGGGCAGCTGAATGTAGTATTTCCCATGATGAGACTGGTAATCAACTCCATGGTAGAATCTACTGGGAGCAGCTGAGTAGCTGCCTTAGGGAATGTGGTCTGCTTACTGTATATAAGCAGAAGCCTTGGGGAATGGTCTCGAGCTTATGGCACACTTGGACCCTGCATGTAGCCATGTCATTGTTTAGCAGCCTGCCATGCTCTGCCAACCTTGGGACTTACAATGGACTTGAATTAATGGCTTCCTGTGTGGTTTGGTTACATCGGGACTGTGCCATTTTATTTGTTGACCTTGGGTTTGTTAACCTCAGCAGCCACTAGCTGCCTGAGTAAAGAAAAACCTCTAGCTTCAGTGGGCTGGGAGCAAGATGCAGAGCTGAAGCTCAAGGTTGAGGGGCTTTCACACAGCCCCTAGAGCCTGCCACTTGGAACTTGGAATTCAAGCCTCCTGAACTGTAAGAGAATAAACTCCTGTTTGTTAAGGACATCCCATTTGTGATATATTCCTGTCAGAGTGGCACTAGGTAACCATAACAGAGGTGTTTTGTAGATTCTACATTATTCTTTAGTGTTGCATGCTATTCCATCATGTGTATGTACCATAGGTTGCTTATTCATTCTTTTGATGGGCACTTAGGTGGTTTCCATCTTTTTGCTATTGTAATTAGTGATGTGATGAACATTGGTATGCACATATCCATTCTTGTCCTGGCTCTCACTTCTTTAGGACATAGACCTAGTAATGTGATTGGTAAATCAAATGGTATTTCTAATTCCAACTTTTTAAGGACTCACTATACTGCTTTCCACAGTGGTTGTATCATTTGGCAGTCCCACCAGCAGTGTTTGAGAATCTCAATCTCTCCACATCATCACCAGCATTTGTTAATTCCTGTCTTGTTGAACTTTGCTCTTAGTGCTGGGCCTAGATGGTATATCATTGTTTTTTTTTTTTGATTTGCATTTCTCTAATTGCTAATGATCACGTACATTTCTTCATGTGTTTGTTGGCTGCCTGAATATCCTCTTTGGTGAAGTGTCTATTCATGTCTTCTGCCCATTGCTTAAATTAGATTGTTTGTCTTTGTGTTGTTGAGGTGTTGGAGTTTTCTATTAATTTTAGAAATAAATCCCTTGTCAGATATGTCATTGCTGAATATTTTTTCCCAATCTGTAGAATCTCTTTTTACTTATTTGGAGAAGTCTTTTGAAGCACAGAAAAAAAAAAAAAAATTTTTTTTATAGGGTCCTGTTCATCTCGTTTCTCTTCTGCTGTTTGTGCATTTTGGGTTATTCTTGATAGTCTATTCATACTGTAAATTAGGGCCCCTAAATTCACCTCTAGTTTTTCCTTGAGGAACTTTATAGTTTTAGGTTTCACATTTAAGTATTTGATCCATCTGAAGTTAGTTTTTGTGTATGAAGTGAGGTACAGATCTTGTTTCATTTTTCCAAAAATGGATATCCAGTTTTGCCAGCACCATTTGTTAAAGAGACCATCTCTTCCTCATTTAATGGATTTTGGCCCTTTGTCAAAGATCAACTGACCATAGGCCGATAGTTCTATTTCTGAGTTCTCAGTTCTATTCCACTGGTCCATGTTTTTGTTGTTGTACCCATACCAGGCTGTTTTGCCTACTGTGGCTCTATAGTAGGTTTTGAGATCCAGGAGAGAGATTTCTTACTTTGTTCTTCTTCAGTAGTGCTTTGCTTATATGAGGTCTCTTTCCCTTCCATATAAAATTAGTGATAGTTTTTCCTGTACTCTTAAGAATGTTAATGGAATCTGGATTGGGATTGCATTGAATGTATAGATTGCTTTGGGTAGTATTGATATTTTCACAATGTTCAATCTTCCTATCCGTAAGCATGGTATGCTCTTCCATTTCTGTAGACCTCTTATGGTTTCTTAAAGTAGTGTTTTGTAGTTTTCTTTGTAC
>NW_006921795.1:3801319-3803248 GCF_000298275.1 Orycteropus afer afer | reverse complement strand
TATATATATATATATATATATATATATATATTTGTTGTTGTGCTGTTGAGTCATTTCTGACCGATAGCGACTCTATGCACAGCAGAATGAAACAGTGCCAGATCCCATGCCAGCTCCATAATATATAGATAGATATTTGTTATTTTGTTGGAATCTATTGACTAGGATTTTAGGATTTTGTTGAAGATTTTTGCATCTATGTTCATGAGGGATGTTTGTCAGTAGTTTTCCTTCTTAGTGATGTCTTTGCCTGGTTTGGTATCAAGATTATGCTTTTTTTTTTCATAAAATCAATTTCTGAAGCTTCCATCCTTCTCTATGTTCTGGAATAGTTTGAGTAGGATTGGTATCAATTATTCTCTGAACATTTGGTAGAATTCTGCAGTGAAATCATTTGAGCTAGGGCTTTTTTTGTTGTTGGTAAAATTTTTTTTTGACCTGTTCAATTTCTTCTTTTGTTATGGGTCTGCTCAAAATTTCCACCGCAGTCTGTGTTAGTTTAGGTAAGTAGTATCTTTCTACATGCTATCTCTTGTGGACAGCATATTTATGGGTTATCTTTTCTTTTTTTTTTTGCTTTGGATGCAAATTTACAAAGCAGAATTTGTTTTACATTCAGCAGTTCATAGACATTTGATTTCACTCCCCAGTTAGCATCCAAACTCTAACCCATCCCACTCCTCTCCCTCCCTGTGATTCCCCCCGTCCCTGTGCCCTTCTTAGTTATGCATTTCTGTCTGTCTAGCTTTCCCTCCATGTTAATGCTGCCCCTCTGGTGTCCCATAGCCAATTGTTCCAAGGGGTGTATCTCCATAGAGTAGGTGGGAACATTGCCCTGGGTGGGGTGTTCTCCATGTAAGTCTTTCTACTGTTGGGCTGAGAGCCAGTCCTTGGGAGTGAATCCTAGCCCAGGCCTGAAGTGTATCTCAGGGCCATAATCTTGGGGTCCCACAGGATTCCATACAACCAGTAATTCAGGTTGTTATTGTATTTTTTAATTTTGTTCCACATTTTTCCTTCCACTTTATCCAGGATATCCAGTTTTGATCCTTCCCCAAGTGACTGGAATTGGTAGCTGGGCACCATCTAGTTCTTCTGGTCTCAAGGTCTATCATGTCCTAGGGCTGATTGTTTCCAAATTCCCTTGGTTTTTTGCACTCTTCTTTGCTTCTGACAATAGGAGACCATTACCTGCATCTTAGATGGCTGCTCAAAAGCTTTCAGGACCACAGTTGTTACTCACCAAAGTAGGTTGTGTAACAAGATTTTTTTTTAAATGGGGAATATTGTTACTTTATTTATTTATGTATTTGAAGAGCTTGTTTTACATTCAACATTACATGTCCATTTAGTTTCACTCCCCATTTACCATGTCCAACCCTAATCCAGTCTCCTCCCCTCCCTACCCTATAACCCTTCCCCTGTTTCCCACATATTTATGCACTCCTGTTTGTCCTGCATTTCCTCAATTTGAAAGTTTGTCCTCTGATGTCCCATGGTCTATTGCTCTAAGGGTTGTATTACCATAGATTATGTGGGTGCGTCATCCTGGGTTGAGTGGTCTGCGTGTACATCTTGTTAACTATTGGGCTGAAAGCCAGCCCCTGGGGGTGTGTTTTATTTCAGGTGCAGAATGTATTCCAGGGCCATAGTATTGGGGGTCTCACCAGATTTCATCTAACCAGTAATTCTGGTCATTATTGAGTTTTTGGAGTTTGTTCCACTTTTTTCCTTCCACTCTATCCAGGATCTCCAGATTTGATCCTTTCCTGAGTGGTTGGCATTGTTAGCCAGGAACCATCTAGTTCTTCTGGTCTTGAGGGCCACCATTGTGTCCTAGGGCTGATTGCTTCCAAATGCCCTTGTTTTTTTTTTTTTTTTTTGCATTCTTCTTTGCTTCTGATTCTAGGAGACCGTTAGCTGCATCTT
>NW_006921795.1:3795809-3801219 GCF_000298275.1 Orycteropus afer afer | reverse complement strand
TAGGGCTGATTGCTTCCAAATGCCCTTGTTTTTTTTTTTTTTTTTGCATTCTTCTTTGCTTCTGATTCTAGGAGACCGTTAGCTGCATCTTCGATGGCTACTTGAAAGCTTTTAAGACCCCAGTCACTATTCACCAATGTAGGATGCAGAGCAAGGCTTTTATGTATTTTGTTGTGACAATTGAGTCTGGTGTCCCCCAATAGTATGATCCTGAGATGGTAGATCTATAAGATCTCTCTCCCATACTATCTGGTTGTCTGTGAGGGATTATTCTGTGTCTGTCTTCTATTGTTTCTGTAAGGACTGCAGGTATTTTGTATCACTGGTGTCTGTGAAAGATTAGCCTCAGCTGAATCTATCCTTGGTCTAGAGTATACTTCTGTTCACTGACCCCCATTTGATCCTCTCAGGTGTTTATGTGTTTTTCTGTAGCCTGGTGTTTGGTGTTAATGGCAATGCAGTATTGTGGATACATTGGTTGGTATTAGCATCCGTCATCTATCTCTTATGTGCACAATTTGGTGTCCTCCCATTTCCTAATATTATCATGGTGGTCACATATCCTTCCTGTATATCCCTCCCCCTACCTACGTCAGCGTGTGGGCCCCAACTAGTCCAAAATTAATGCTTCCCCTTCCCTCTTCATCCGGTAACTTACTAAGTGAGTTCCCTTTCCCAAGAAAACCCTTCTCTGTCTTTATACAGTAGTGGCTCATTCAGTACTTGTCTTTCTGCGATTGACTTATTTCACTCAGAATAATGTCCTCCAGGTTCATCCATGCTGTGAGATGATTCACATATCCCTCATTGTTTTATGTAGCACAGTAGTCCATTGTGTGCCTGTACCATAATTTGGTTATCCACTCATCTGTTGATGGACATTTAGGTTGTTTACATCTCTTTACTATAGTGAATTATACTGCGATGAACATAGATGTCTGTTCATGCACTATCTTTCACCTCTTTAGAATATATTCCTAGTAATGGAATTGCTGGGTCAAATGGTACTTCTATTTTCAGCTTTTTAAGGAAATGCCATACCATTTTCCACAATGGTTGTACCATTTTACAATCCCACTAACAGTGCACAAGAGCTCCGATCTCTCCTTCCCAGCATTTGTTATTTTCTGACCTGTTGAACTTTGCTATTATTGCTGGGGTGAGAAGATATCTCACTGTTGTTTTGATTTGCATCTCTCTAATGATTAATGATCGTGAGCAATTTCTCATGTGTTTATTGGCTGCCTGTATATCTTCTTTGATGAAGTGTCTGTTCAAGTCTTTTGTCCATTTGTGAATTGGGCTGTCTTTTTGGTGTTGAGGTGCTGAAATTTTCTATAGATTTTGGAGATAAGTCCTTTATCAGATATTTCATAGGCAAATATTTTCTCCCAATCTGTAGGTTGTCTTTTTACAGATTTGATGAAGTCTTTTGATGTGCATAAGAATTTAATTTTTAAAAGGTCCCAGTCATCTAGCTTCTCTTTTCTTTCCTGCACACTGTGGGTTATGCTTGATAGTCTCTTTATGCCATAAATAAGGGCTCCTAGATTTGCCCCTATTTATCTTTGATGAATTTTATAGTTTTGAGTTTTACCTTTAAGTGTTTGATCCAGCTTGAGTTTGTTTTTGTGTATGGTGTGAGGTATGGGTCTTGTTTCATTTTTCTACAAGTAGATATCCAGTTTTGCCAGCACCATTTGTTAAAGAGGCTGTCTCTTCCAAATTTAATGGGTTTTGGACCTTTGTCAAAGATCAATTGTCTACAGATGGATGGGTCTGTATTATCTGGACTTTCAATTCTGTTCCATTGGTGTATCTATTAATGAACAAATACCATGATCTTTTGACTACTGTGGCTGTGTAGTAGTTCTTAAGATCTGGGAGTATGAAACCTCCCACTTTGTTTTTCTTCTTGAGAAGTGCTCTGCTTATCCAAGGTCTCTTTCCTTTCCTTGAAATTAGTAACTGATTTTTCCATGTCCTTAAAATGGTTTGTTGAAGTCTGGATTGGGATTGCGTTAAGTATGTGTAGATTGCTTTAGGTAATATTGACATATTCACAATATTTAGTCTACCTATCCATGAACAAGGTAGGTTCTTCCATTTATGTAGTGCCCTTGTTGTTTCTTATAGCAGTGTTTTATAGTTTTCTTTGTACAGGTCTTTTGTGTCTCAGGTGAGGTTTATTCCTAGATATTTTATCTTTTTAGTAGCTATAGTAAATTGTATTGTCTCCCTTATTTTTTTTATCAGAGGACTCTTTGTTGGTGTAGAGGAATCCAACTGATTTTTGTTTGTTGACCTTGTATCCTGCCACTTTGCTGAACCTCTCTGTTAGTTCCAGTAGTTTTTTTATTGAGTCCCTTGGGTTTTCTGTGTACAGGATAATATCATCCTCAAATAGAGATAGTTTTAGTTTCTCTTTGCCAATTTGTATGCCTTTTATTTCTCTTTCTTGTATTATTGCCCTGGCCAGGACTTCCAATACAATGTTAAATAGAAGTGGTGATAGAGGGCCTGATCTTTGGTTCCTGTTTGTAAGGGGAATGCCTTGAGTCTTTCTCCATTGATAATGATGTTGGCCATTGGCTTTGCATATGTACCCTTTATTATGTTGAGGAATTTCCCTCCTATCCTTATTTTGCTGCGAGTTCTGAACAGGAATGGATGTTGGATTTTTTCAAATGCCTTTTCTGCGTCGATTGATATAATCATATGGTTGTTTTCTTTTGTTTATGTGGTGAATTACAGTGATTGATTTTCTGATGTTGAATCACTTTGTAAACCTGGTATGAATCCCAGTTGGTCCAAGTGTATTAATTTTTTGATATGTTGTTGGATTCTGTTGGCTAAGATTTTATTAAAGATTTTTGCATCTATGGTCAATATTGGTCTGTAGTTTTCTTTTCTAGTGGTGTCTTTTTCTGGTTTTGGTATTAGTGTTATGCCTGCTTCATAAAATGAGTTTGGGAGTATTCCATCTTTTTCTATGTTCTGGAATAGCTTGAGTAACATAGGTGTCAACTCTTCTCTGAATATTTGATAAATATTTGCTAAAATTCTCCAGTGAAGCCATCAGGGCCAGGGCTATTCTTTGTGGGAAGTTTTTCTTTGACCTGTTCAATTTCTTCTTTTGTTATAGGTCTGTTCAAGTTTTGTATCACTGACTGGGATGGTTTAGGTAGGTCTTGTGATTCTAGAAACTTCTCCATCTCTTCTAGGTTCTCAAATCTGTTTGAGTACAGTATTTCATAATAATCTGTCAGTATCTTTTATTTCAGTCAGTTCTGTTGTGGTGACACACTTTTCATTTACAATTCACGTGATTTGGACCTTATCTTTCTTTTCTTTTGTTAGATCTGCTAATGGTTTATCGATTTTATTAATCTTTTCAAAGAACCAGCTTTTGTGTTTTGTTGATTTTCTCTATGGCATTTTTGTTTTCTGTTTCATTTATTTCTGCTCTGATCGTTATTATTTCCTTGTTTCTAGATACGGTAGGATTCTTTTGTTGTTCTATTTCTAGTTGCTGGAGTTGATGAGTTAAAATGTTGATTTTGTTTCTTTCCTCTTTTTTGACATATGCATTTATTGCTATAAACTGTCCTCTGAGTACTGCTTTTGCTGTGTCCCATAGGTTTTGGTATGATGTATCATTATTCTTGTTTGTTTCTAGGAATTTTTTTTATTTCAGTTTTTATTGGTTCTATTACCCAGTAGTATTTGAGCAGTGAGTTGTTCAGTTTCCATAAGTTTGATGCTTTTTCCTTGATCTTCTTATTATTAATTTCTAATTTTATAGCATTGTGATCGGAGAAGATGCTTTGTAATATTTCAATGCTTTTGAATTTATTGAGGTTTGTTTTATGTCCTAACATTTGGTCTATTCTGAAGAAGGATCCATGTGCACTGGAGAAGAATGTTAATTGTGCTTTTGTTGGGTGAAATGTTCTGTATGTCTATGAAGTCAAGTTGTTTGATTTTATTGTTGATTCTGTATCTTTGTTGAGTTTTTTTCTAGTTGACCTGTCCTTCTTTGAAAGTGGTGTGTTAAAGTCTCCTACTACTATTGTAGAGTTGTCCATTATCATTCAGTTAATATTTGGTTCACGTATTTTGGAGCACTTTCATTGGGTGCATAAATATTTATTATTGTAACATCTTCTTTGTCAATTGAACCTTTCAGCATCATATAATGTCCATCTTTGTCTCTTATGATGTTTTTCACCTTAATGTCTATTTTGTCAGAAATTAATATTACTACTCCTGCTCTATTTTTTTTTTTTTTTTTTTGGTTTCCATTGCCTTGGTGTATATATATTTTTCCATCCCTTAACTCTTAATTTGTTTTTATCTTTGTGTCTAAGGTAGGTTTCTTGTAGGCAGCATATTGATGGGTCTTCTTTTCTTATCCAGTCTACCACTCTCTTTCTCTTGATAGGTGCATTTAGTCCATTCACATTAAGTTTAATTAGTGATAGGTATGAATTGATTACTGTCATTCTGTTTTGTTCATTTTTGTCGTGTTGTTGGTGTTTCCTTGGTCTATATACTTTTCTGTGCTGAGTTTGGTTTGTTGGCTAATCCTTTCTCCCTTTTCTTCTTTATTGTTGGTTTTGTACTTATAAAACCCATGCTTTCCTTCTTTCTGGATTTGCTTAGGGGGATTGTTACTTTTCTCTGTGGTTACCTTGGAGTATATTCTTGTCGTTACATTTTTAGAACAACGTGTTCTGTGAAGACATTGTCCTATTTTCCTCTCCATTTGGAAGTTTGTACCTAGAAGTTTTATTCCCTCTGATAGGTTAGTTGTTATTGTTTTGTGCTGATTGACTCCATTGGACTTTAGAGTACAATGTTTTATGGTCTTATTATGAGTTTCTATTTTTGATTTGGTTTTAGTGTTGATGCCACATATCCTGATTTTGTTGATCTCTGTTGTGGGTTCTCTATGGAATAACTTCCTTAGGCATTTCTTGTCAGGTTGGTTTGGTTCTTACAAAATCTCTTAATTTCTGTTTGTCTGAGAATGCCTTGATTTCACCCTCCTATTTGATGGATAATTTGGCTGGATATGGGATTCTTGGTTGGAAGTTCTTTTCCTTCAGTGTTTTATATATGCTGTCCCATTGCCTTCTTGCCTGCATGGTTTCTGCTGTGTAATCGGAGCCCAGCCTAACTGTTTGATTATTTTAATATTTATTTTGTCCTGGGCAGCTCTCAACATTTTTTCTTTGTCTTTGTTTTTGGAGACTTTGATTATAATATGTCTCGGTGTTTTTCTCTTGGGATCAATCTTGTGTGGCGTTCTATGAGCTTCTTGGACAAATATCTTTTCTTCTTTCATGATATAGGGGTAGTTTTCTGTTAGCAGGTCTTCCACAATTTTCTCAGTGGTTTTTTTCAG
>NW_006921795.1:3761660-3795269 GCF_000298275.1 Orycteropus afer afer | reverse complement strand
GGTTGCCTGTTGTTTCCTAGACATTTTGAGATTGTCTTTAACTGTTGGTTGTCTATTGATTTGTTTTTTTCTTGGTTTTATGGTTTAATATCTTGAAAAGGCTGTCCTATTTTATTTTTTAGTTATTGATTCAGGTATGCTGGGTTGCTCTGCAATTTTCTTTGTGATGGTGGAATCACTGTGTGGAATGTGGATATGGGTTTCTGTTTTTCATAAGAGGATATAGAGTTTGAATCAGGAGGTTTTATGGTGGCTGAATGTGGTTTCTTCTATTGGATGAGTGAAGTTATTGGCAGAGAAGGTGGGAGCAGAAGAAGGAAAGCTCGCTGTTGCTAAGGGTGGTTTCTAGGGTTTTGAGCAGGCTGCTACCGATGACGATGTACTGCTATTTACAGACCCACAGCCCAATTTCAGCAAAGACTCCAGTTGTTAGGGGATTGCCGCTTTCCACTAGGCTCAGACATACACAAAAACCCTGTTCCTGAGGCCCCTCGGCACAAAAAAGCTGACCCAAGATAACTTCCTGGCTCTGCTATCCACCACAGGAGTTTCTCTCTCTGGGCCCACCCATCCATGGTGCTGGCCCAACTGGCCTAGACCATGATCCACCTCAGCAGTTCCTGTGTGGGTCCACCCACCCCCGGCACCAAAGAACCACTCAGTTTCAGCAGAGTTGGAATTGGGAGAGTGCCTGCTAGTAATCTGTGGTCCCAATATTACTGATAAAGTCAAGCACCAACCTCTCAGTGCCTCTAAGCTGACCCAAGCCTACTAGGTGACCTGCTGTGGGGGCACCTCCCCAGGCCCACCCTCCTGCAGCACCAATGGACTCTCTGCTCAGGTTTCAGCAGCGCTGGAGGTGACTGTTTGCACCTAGCTGACCCAAATTACTGATAATATCAGGTGCTGAAGGTAGATCCTTGGTGTGGTTGCTGGTATGCTGGTGTGGTCACTGGAATGCTGGTGTGGTTGCAGGTATCCTGATGTGGTTGCTGGTATGCTGGTATGGTGTGTCTTCTTCCTTAACCCAGGGAGGTCTCAGATGGCCATTCTCACCTGCTGGTCAGTGCTCCCCCACGGAAGTTGTTGATGGCCTTTCTCAGCTGCCTGTTGGCACTCTGCAGGATAGACTTTTTGATCTTGTTATTTTTTCCCTGTCCCTTTCTCCTTTATAATTTCACTCCTCTGAGTTTGGTGCACTCTGACCCAGTGAGCTGTTCAGAGCACCAGGATCTCTAATTCAAACTGCTGTACCAATTTTTCAAGCACTAAGATGCTAGAGGGAAATAACGTGGTGATTATGGATGAGACTCCATTTTGAATCCCTTGTGAATAAGATTTTTATGTATTATGTTGTGCCAATTGAGCCTGGTGTCCCCCAATACTATCATCCTGAGTCAGCAGGCCCAATGGGTCTCTCTCCCAAGGTGTTCAGCTGTCTCTGAGGGATTACTCCAACTCTGTCTTCTGTTGCTTCTGTCATGATTGTGCTCACTTTTATCACTAGTATCTGTGCAAGATTACCCTCAGCTAAATCTATCATTGGTCTAGGGTATATTCTTGTTTTCCAATCCCCATCTGATGTCAGTTGTCTATTCATTTATCTGAGCCTGGTGTTTGGTTTAAATGGTAATGCAGTATTGTGTGTATACTGCTATTAACCTCTGTCATCTATATCTTATTTGCACAATTCAGTGTCCTCCTTTTCCTCAATGTTATCATTCTGGTCACAGACTTCTTCCATACCATCCCTTCCCTTACCCAAATCAGCATGTGGCCTCTAACTAATCAGAAATTTTCCCTCCCCTGTCCTCCCATTCCCAGTAAACTATAAAGTGCATTTCTTTCCCTAAACAAACCCTTCCTTGACTTTTTACAGTAATGGGCTCATACAATGTTTGTCCTTCTGTGATTGACTTATGTCACTCAGCACAATGTCCTCCAGGTTCATTCATGTTGTGAGATGATTCATGTAATCTTCATTGTTCTTTAATGTAGCATAGCATTTCATTGTGTGAATGTACCATAATTTGGTTATCCATTCATCTGTTGATAGGCATTTAGCTTGTTTCCATATCTTTGCTATAGTGAATTGTGCTGTGATGAACATGGATGTGTATATGTCTGTTCATGTCCCATCTCTCACCTCTTTAGGATATTTTCCTCGTAATGGAATTTCTCGTTCAAATGGTATTTCTATTTTCAGTTTTTTAAGGAAACACCATACCATTTACCACAATGGTTGTACCATTTTACAGTCCCACCAGCAGTATATGAGAGTTCCAATCTCTCTGCAACCTTGCCATCATTTGTTGTTTTCTGTCTTGTTGAACTTTGCTATTAATGCTGTAGAGAAATGACATCTCATTTTTGTTTTGATTTGCATCTCTCTAAGATTGGGCAATCTACTTCCATAGAGATACTGCCTCAGAAACCCAAGGAGGGGTTGCTATGAGTCAAATTGACTTGAAGGCAGTGAGTTTTATTTTTATTTTTTAAATGGCTAATGATCTTGAGCATTTATTCATGTTTATTAGCTGCCTGAATCTCTTCTTTGATAAAGTGACTGTTCATGCCTTTGTGTTGTTGAGTTGTTGAAGTTTTCTATAATTTTTAGAGATTAATGCTTTGTCCTATAAGTCATTCCAATTTTTTTTCTCAGTCTATAGATTCTCTTTTCATTCTTTCAATGAAGTCTTTTGATGTGCATAAATATTTGATTTTTATGATCTCCCAGTTGTCTAGTTAGTTTTCTGCTGTTTTTGTGTTTTTAATTATGTTTGATAACGTATTTATGCTATGTATCAAGGCCTCTAAGTTTGCCTTCATTTTTTCTTTATTAATCTTAATAGTTTTGGGTTTTATATTTAGCTCTTTAGTCCATCCTGAGTTAGTTTTTGCATATGGTGTGAGATATGTATCTTCATTTTTCTGCTAATGACTATCCTATTTGCCAGCACTGTTTGTTAGAGACTATCTCTTTCCTGTTTAATGGGTTTTGGCCCTTTGTCAAAAATCAGCTGTTGATAGGCAGATGAATTTACTTCTGAATTCTCAGTTCTGTTCCACTGTTTTTTTTTTTTTTTTTACTACTGTGGCTGTTTTGAGATTGGAGAGTGTGAGCCTTCCTACTTCATTCTTCTTCAATAGTGCTTTAATTACCCAGTCTCTTTTGTTTTCACATAAAGTTGTTGATTAGTTTTTCCATCCTTTAAAGAATGATGGTAGAATCTGTATTGAGATTGCATTTTATCTGTAGATTACTTTGGATAATACTGACAATGTTTCACAATGTTACATCTTCCTGTCTATGAACATGGTATATTGTTCCATTTGTGTAGATAATTTTTAGTTTCTTGTAGTAGTGTTTTGTAATCATTTATTTGTTTATTTTGTATTGGGCTTTTTTGTCTCTGATTAGATTTATTCCTAAGTACTTCAGCTTTTGGATGGTTATTATCAATAGTATTTTTGCTATGAATTCTTTTTAGAGTTCTCTTTGTTAGTGTCTAGGAGTCCGATGGATTTTGTACATTAATCCTGTACCTTGTCACTTTACTGAATCCTTCTATTGGTTTCAGTAGTTTTCTTATTGAATCTCTGGCATTTTCTATGCATAGGATAATATCATAGACAAATAGGAATAGTTTTCCTTCTTTTTGCCAATTTCTCTTTCTTGCCATATTGCTCTGGCTAAGACTTCCAATACAATATTGAGTAGGAATGGTGATAGAGGGCATCCTTGTCTTGTTCTCATTCACAAGGGGCATGCTTTTAGTATCTTTCCATTGAGAATAATGTTGGTAACTGGTTTTGTGTATATGCCCTTAATTATGTTAAGGTATATCCCCTCTATTTCTGTTTTGCTGAGAGTCTTTATCAAGAAAGGTTGTTGGATTTTATTAAATATGCTTTGTACATTGATTGACATGATTCTGTTGTTCTTTTCCTTTGTTTTATTTAAGTGGTGGATTACATTGATTTTCTTTTTCTTTTTTTTTTTTAACTATTGAACCATCCTTGCACAACATTTATGAATCTCACTTGACCATGATGTATTATTTTTTTGATGTGGTGTTAGATATTATTGGCTAGGATTTTCTTGAGAATTTTTGCATCTATGTTCATGAGGGATATTGATCTATAATTTTCTTTTTCAGTAGTTTCTTTGTCTGGTTTCTGTATTGGGTTTATACTTGCTTCACTAGAATGAGTTCCTGACTATTCCATACTTTCCTGTGTTCTGATAGTTTGAGCAGAATCTGTATCAGCTCTTTTATGAATGTTTGATATAATTCACCAACTTGTTTTTCTTGTTGATTCTTTATTTTGTTTTTCTGTTTCTTTTTATTTCTGTTATAATCTTTAGTACTTCCTTTTTTTGGTTATTCTTTTTCTAATTGTTGGAGATGTTGAATTAAGGGGTTGAGTTTGATTCTTTTTTTGATCTGTGTATTTATTGCTATAAATTTTCTTTTGAGCACTGCTTTTGCTGTGTCTTAATGGTTTTGGTGTGGTGTTTTTCTATTTTTGTAAGATTCAAGGAATATTTTCATTCATTTTTTATGTTTTCTATTCCCCAGTAGTTTTTAAGTAGGGTGTTATTCAGTTTCAATGTATCTAATATTTTTCCCCTTTGCCTTCCTGTTATTGATTTCTAAATTTATAATGCTATTTGAGAAGACTCTTTGTAGCATTTCAATGGCCCAGCCAAGTTGACACACAAATTTAACCTCCACAGGGGGTGTGAGTATTCCTATTACCCAGTAGTTGTTAAGCAGAGTGTTACTCAATTTCAATGTGTTTGATTTTTTCCCTTGATCTTCATGTTGTTGATTCCTAATTTTATAGCATTGTGCTCTGAGAAGATGCTTTCCAGTATTTCAATTTTTTAAAAAATATATTTGAGTCTTGCTTGGTAGCGCAAAATATGGTATATTCCAGAGAACGTTTCATGTGTACTGGAAACGTGTATATTGTGATATTGTTAGATGGAGTGTTCCATATCTATCTATAACGTCAAGTTGGTTGTGCTGTTATTTTTTCTGTTTCTTTTTGAGTTTCTTTCTAGTTTTTCTGTACTTCATTGAAAATAGTGGATTAAAGTCTCCTACTATTTTAATGAAGTTGACTATACCACTTCATTTCTGTTAAAGTTTGATTTGTATTCTATGGGGCTCTTTTATTGGGTACATAGATATTTATTATGAGTATGTCCTCTTCTTTGGTTGATCCTTTAATCATTATACAATGACCTTCTTTGTCTCTTATTCTGGTTTTTTTTTTTTTTTTTTTTTTACCATGAAGTCTGTTTTATTTTTGTTATTGTTGTTAAGTGGCATCAAGTTGGCTCCAACTCCTAGTGACCCTATGCACAACAGAACAAAACACTGCCCATTCTTGTGCCAGCCTTCCTGTGCCAGCCTCATGATACTTGCTTTACCTGAGTCTATCATTACAGCCACTGTGTCAGTCCATCTCATTGAGGCCCTCACTCTTTTTTACTGAACCTCCACTTTACCAAGTCTGATATCCTTCTCCAGGGAATGATCATTTCTCACAACATGCCCAAAGTAGGTGAGATGAAGTTTGGCCATTCTAGCTTCCAAGGAACATTCTGGCTGCAAGACAGATTTGTGACATCTTCTGGCAGTACATAGTACTTTCAGAATTCTTCGCCAACACCATAACTCAAAAGCATCAACTCTTCTTTGGTGTTCCTTATTCATTGTCCATCATTCACATGCGTATGAGGCTACTGAAAATACCATGGTTTGGATTAGGTGCACCTTACTCTTCAAAGAGACATCTTTGCTCTTCAAGCACATTACAAAGGTATTTTGTAGCAGATATGCCCAGTGCACTACATCATCTGATGTCTTGACTGCTGCTTCCATTGGTGTTGATTGTGGAACCAAGTAATATGAAATCTTTGACAATTTCATCTTTTCTCCATTTATCATGATACTGCTTATTGGTTCACTTGTGAGGGTTTTTGTTTTATGTTTAGGTGTAATCCATACTGCAGACTGTAGTCTTTAATCTTCATCAGTAAGTGCTTCAAGTCACCTTCACTTTCAGCAAGCAAGGTTATGTCATCTGTATACTGTAAGTTGTTAAGAAGTCTTCCTTCAAACCTGATGCCCCACTCTTCTTATCATCCATTTTCTTGGATTATTTGTTCAGCACACAGATTGAATAAGTATGTGGAAAGGATACAACCCTGACACACTCCCTTCTTGATTTTAAACCATGCAGTATCCCCTTGTTCTGTTCGAATGACAGCCTCCTGGTCTATGTACAGGTTCCTCATGAGCCCAATTAAGTGTGTGGGAATTCCCATTCTTCTCAATGTTATCCATAATTTGTTATGATCCACACAGTCAAATGCCTTTGCATAGTCAATAAAGCACAAGTAAACATCTTTCTGGTATTCTTTGCTTTCATCCAAGATCCATCTGACATCAGCAATGATTTCCCTTGCTCCATGTCCTCTTCTGAATCCACCTTGCATTTTTGGAAGTAGTCTGTCAATATACTGTTGCAACAGTTTTTGAATTATCTTCAGCAATATTTTACTTGCATGTGATATTAATGATATGCTTTGAAAATTTCAACATTCTGTGGATCATCTCTTTTTGGGGGGAGGAGGGAAATGGGCATAAATATGGATCTCTTCCAGTCATTTGGCCCAGGTAGCTGTCTTCCAAATTTCATGGCCAAGATAAGTAAGTGCCTCCAGCATGATATCCTTCTGTTGAAACATCTCAGTGAGTATTCTGTCAATTCCTGGAGGCTTTTTTTTTGCCAATTCCTTCAGTGCAGCTTCAACTTCTTCCTTCAATACCATTGGTTCTTGATCATATGCCACCTCTTGAAATGGATGAACATCAACCAATTCTTTTTGGTACAGTGACTCTGCGTTTTCTTTCCATCTTCTTTTGATGTTTCCAGCATCATTCAATATTTTGCCCATACAATCTTTTAATATTTCAACTCAAGGCTTGGATTTTTCTTCAGTTCTTTCAGCTTGAGAAATGCCAAGAATGTTCTTCCCTTTCAGTTCTCTAACTCCAGGTCTTTGCACATTTCATTATAATAATTGACTTTGTCTTCTCGAGCTGCTCTTTGAAATCTGTTCAGCTCTTTTATCATTTCTTCCATTTGCTTTAGCTACTCTCCAATCAAGAGCAAGTTTCAGATTCTCTTCTGACATGCGTTTTGGTCTTTTCTTCCCTTGCTGTCCTTTTAATGATCTTTTGCTTTCTTCATGAATGATGTTCTTCATGTCATCCTACAATTCCTCTGGGTTTTGGTCATTGGTGTTCAATACATCAAATCTATTCTTTACATGGTCTCTAAATTCCAAAAGGTATATAATCAAGGTCATAATTTGGCTCTCATGGACTTGTTTTAATTGTCCTCAGCTTGAACATGCATATGAGAAGCTGATGGTCTGTTCCAGAGTCAGCTCCTGGCTTTGTTTTGGCTAAAGATATTGGGCTTCTCCATTACCTCTTTCCACAGAAGTAGTTGATATGATTCCAGTGTACTCTATCTGGTGAAGTCCGTATTTATAGCCACCATTTATGTTGTTGAAAAAGGTATTTGATGGATAAATCATTGAACTTGCAAAATTCTATCATGTGATCTCCAGCATCATTTCTATCACCAGGGCCATATTTTCCAACTACCAGTGATTCTTCTTTGTTCCCAACTTTTGCATTCCAGTCACCAGTAATAATCAATACATTTTGATTACATGTTTGGTCAATTTCAGACTGCAGAATTTGGTAAAAATCTTCAATTGCTTTATCTTTGGCTTTAGTGGTTGGTGCATAAATTTGAATAATAGTAGTATTAACTGATCTTCTGTGTAGGCATATGCATGTTATCCTATCACTGACAGCATTTTACTTTAGGATAGATCTTGAAACATTCTTCATGACAATGAATGCCTCATCATTCCTTTTAAATTTGTTATTACTGGCATAATAGATCATATGGTCACCTTATTCAAAATGGCCCAATCCAGTCTATTTCACTTCACTAATGCCTAGGACAGCAATCTTTATGCATTCCATTTCATTTTTGACAACTTCCAATTTTCCTTGTAGTGCTTAAGGCATTTAACTACTAAATAGAAGATTGGTGGTTCAAATCCACCAGCCAGTCCACAGAAGGAAGACTGGGCCATCTACTTCCATAAAGATTTACTTCCTTGGAAACCCAAAGGGGGTTGCTATGAGTCAGAATAGATCCAATGACAGTGAGTTTGTTTTTTTGTTGTTGTTGTTTTGTTTTGTTTTCCAATTTTCCTTGCATCATACTTCATATATTCCATGTTTCAATTATTAATGGATGTTTGCAACTATTTCTTTTCATTTTGAGTCGCACCACATTAGCAAATGGTGGTTCCGAATGCTTTACTCCACCCACATCAATAAGGTCTACTCTACTCTGAGGAAGTAGCTCTTCCCCAGTTGTATTTTGAGTGCCCTCTGACCTGAGGGGCTCATCTTCCAGGACTATATCAGACAATGTTTCAGGGCTATTCAGAGAATTTCCGTAATATATCAGACAGTGATTCATAAGGTTTTCACTGGCCAATTCTTTGAGAAGTAGATGGCCCCTTCCTTTTTTGGAGTTTGTCTTAGTCTGGAAGTGCCGCTGAAACCTGTCCACCATGGATGACCCTGCTCGTATTTGAAATACTGGTGGCATAGCCTCTAGCCTCACAGCAACATGCAAGCCACCGAAGTATGACAAACTGACAGACAATTTAATTATAAATTAATATTGGTGTTCTTGTTGTTTTTAATTGCAATTTGCTTGATTTTTTTTTTTCTTCAAATTTAGATTTTTAGTCTGTTTTTGTCTTTTTTCTAAGATGTGTCTCTTGTGGATATTATATTGATGGGTCATGTTTTCCTATCCATTCTGAAACTCTCTGTCTCTTGTTGGTGAATTTAATCCATTTATATTCAGTGTAATTATTGACAAGTCTGAATTTATTGCTGACATTTTGTTAGTGTGCTTATTTGTTGTGCTGCTTTCTTTGTTTCATATAATTTTCTGTTTTGAGCTCATTTTGTTTATGGATTTTCTTATTTCCTTTGTTGCTATTGTTTAGTGTTTGCTAAATATTTATGACTTTCCTCTCTTTTATTTTGATGAGAAAGTTGTTCATTTTCTTTGGGTTACCCTGTAATTTATTATTTTCTTCTCAAGTTTAAGACAGTCTATTTTATCTTCAAATTTTCTTGACTTCCTCTCCATTTGGAAGTTCTCTACCTATGCTATTTACTCCCTCTTTTTGTATCATATTTGTCCTCATTTACAAATTGATTTCTCTGGATTCCTGTTTTTAGCCTTGGAAGTTTATTTTACGTTGGATATTTCTATATCTAGGTTGGTTTGTGGGTAATGTTGTTATGTGTGTTAATCTCAGGTTGTTGTTTGCTGTTGTTGGTTGTATGTCTGGAGGACTCTCTATTGCATCTCTTTTAAGGTTGGTCTGGTTTTTACAAATTCTCTTAATTTCTTTTTGTCTTGAAATGTCCTAATTTGGCCATTGTGTTTGAGGGATAATTTTGCTGAAAATATAATTATTGGTTAAAAAAAAAAAAAACCCAAGAAACCAAACTCATTGCCTTGAGTTGGATTTGACTCATAGTGACCCCTCCTTGGGTTTCTGAGGCAGTATCACTATGGAAGTAGATTGCACAATCTTCCTTCCAAGGAGTGGCTGATGAGTTTGAACTGCCAGCCTTCTGGTTAGCAGTCAAATGCCTTAGGCATTATGCCACCAGAGCTCTTAATTATTGGCTAGCATTTTTTTTTTTTTCAGGGTTTTATACATGTCATCTTATTGCCCTCTTGCCTCCATGGTTCCTGCCAAGAAAGCAGAATTTAGTCTTATTTGTTAACTTTTTGTTTTTCCCAAGCTGCTTCCAAGATTCTTTTTTTCTTTATCTTTGGTTTAGGAAACTTTGGTTATAATATGTTTTGATGATTTTCTTTCTGTTTGGTGTTTGTTGAGCTTCTTGAATGTATAACTTCCTGTCTTTTATCATATTAGGAAAGTTCTCTTCCAAAAAATCTTTGACAAATTTCTCTGTGTTTTTTGTTTGTTTGTTTGCTTATTCTTGTTCTGGAATTCTGATCATATTTAGTTATTCCTCTTGCTGGTGTACCACGTAAATCTTAGACTTTCTTCATTTGTTTTTTTTATTATTATTTTTTTCTGATTGTTTCTCTAACAGTGTAGTATTGGATGATTTGTCTTCTATCACACTAATTCTGACTTCCATTAATTTAGATCTGCTCTTTTCTCCTTTCAATGTGTTGTCTATTTCTTAAATCTTAGTATTTATCTTCTACATTTCTATTTACAGGTTCTAATTTTCATTTATTTTTTCAGGCTTTCTTATATTGTTTTCCTGAATTCTTCTGGAGCTTTGTCTGTGTTTTCTTTGATTTTGCCAGTGTTTTCCTTGGTCTTTCTCTCATTCCTTTGAATGTACCTAAATATTATCTTCTGGCTCTCATATCAGGTAGTTTCAAAGCCATTTCTTCCTCTGGCAGGTTTTCTGGCTTTGTGTTTTGGTCCCTTGTTGATACTACTTTATCTTGCTTCTTTGTATTAACTGTTATTGCCAGTTATCTCTGAGACATTGTGATTTTGTTATATTTGTATTCAATTCATGATTGTATGTTGGTGCATTTTGCTCAGGGTTTTTCTTTTTTTTTTTTTTTTGCTTTATTTTGTTTTGATATATCTCAGTGAGTGGAGCTGGTGTGATACTTTCTATGGTAGTTTAGCAGCACTTAAGTGCTCACCTCCTGTCTCCTCATGGGTGTTACAGAGGATGGAAAAGTGTGCACAGTTGCATTTGCTGTTCATTTAGGGCCATTGATGGAAGGCTGCATTGGCACTGGTCACTGTCTACCATTGATCAGTTGATGCATAAGCAGGGGGTCTTAACCCAATGGATGGGCTGCAGGAGGTGCTGATATGGTTGAGTAAACAAACAAACAAACAAAAAAACCTCACTGTCATTGAATTGATTCCAACTCATAGTGACCCCCATTGGGTTCCCAAGGTGATAAATCTTTATTTAATAGAAGTAGATTTCCCCATCTTCCTTCCACAGAGCAGCCAGTGGGCACATTTTCTGACTGCCACTGGGTAGGACAAAAAAAAAAAAAAAAAAAAAGATGACAACAACAATACCAAAAGAGAACAACAACAACAAAAAAAACACAAACAGAACAAGAAAAGACAAAATAAATAATGAAAAAAAATTAGAAAACAACAACAAAAAAAGAGAAAAAAATCAATGAACAGGAAAAGTAAAAACAAACAAACAAAAAGAGAATGACAAAAAGAAAAAATAACAAGGGTGGGGAAAAATAGAGGAGATTAAGAGGTAGAGAATAGTTAAGAAAAAGTAAGAAAAATGCAAACTGATAAACAAGGGATGGGAAAAATGAAAATAGAAAAAATATATATAAAAAGGGGTGGGGGAACAACAAGAAGAAAAAAAACAAAAACAATGGAAGAGAAGGAATATAAGGGGGGAAAAAAGGAGAAAACTGGAGAATCAGGGCACCTGGGTGTTGTTTCTGCTATCTAAGCAGGTGGCAAAGGGCAGAGAACCTGATTCTGGAAGGAGTTCCTACAGTTCCAAGGGGTAGCTCCAGTCAGGGTGCTTGGACCCAGAAGAAGTTCTGGGTGGTTGAGGGGAGGGTACCCAATCCCAGGAGTTCCTGCCCTCCCAAAAGACAGCTGGAGGCAAAGTGTCTGGTCCCAGTAGGAATTCCTGCCAGCTTAAAAGTAGACTGGGGGTAAGGAGCTCGGTCCCAGAAAGAGTTCCTGCCATGCTAAGGAGGTAGCTGGGAGTAATTTTCTTGTTCCTTGAATAAGTTGCCAGTTCAAAAGGCAGCCAGGGGCAGGGTGTCTGATTCCAGGAGTTTCTGCCCATCCAAAAGGTGGCTTGGTGCAAGGCACCTGATCCCAGAAGGAGTTCTTGCTGACCCAGAAGGTAGCTGGTGGCAAGGTGCCTGTACCCAGAAGAAATTCTTGCTAGCCCAAAAAGCTGCTGGTGGCAAGGTGCCTGCTCCAAGGAGTTCCCATTACCACACAGGCAACTGGGGACAGGGTGTCTGGTCCTGGGCACAAGTTCCTACCTGCCCAGAAGACTACCTGGGCAGTGCACCCAGTCTGGGTTGGATTTCCTGCCAGTCCAGAAGGTGAGTGGGGCTGGGGGATAGTTACATCTCTGGTCACTGGGAAGGTGTAGGGTATAAGGAGAATATCTCACATTTCTCATCAGTAACTACTGGTGTGGGTGCCTGTGCAGTTCTCAGTAAGCAGAGCCAATTATCAGGTTGCTGTCCCTATTGGAATGCTCCTTGCAAAAATTTTAAATGGCCATATTGTCAGGCTAGTTGACAGTACACACTCCATTTGTCTCCTTGTTCACTGTTTTCATTCAGTTTCTTCTTGTAGTTGGTGTATGATACACTTTTTTATCCTTTCCTTTGAAGCTTGTTGTTGTTGTTGTTGTTATGTGCTGTTGAGTTGGACCCGACTCATAGTGACCCCTCCTTGGATTTCCGGGGCAGTATCACTATGAAAGTAGATTGCTTCATCTTCCTTCTGAGGAGTGGCTGGTGGGTTTGAACCACCAGCCTTCTGGTTAGCAGTCAAATGCCTTAGGCACTATGCTACCAGAGGGTTCTAGGATTATCATCAGTATCTGTTTCATTGATGTCTCATTTCCTTCTTGTGGAGGGTCTGGGTAGCTTGTCGGTCTATTCCATCATCTTTCTTGAGGTCTCCCTAGTTCAGTTTGTTTATAGGTTTTCTTATTGTTTCCTTCATTGCTATTGCTTTAATCTTTGCTGAATCTTTATGATTTTCTTTGTTTTTATTTTGGTGAGAAATTTTATTAGTTTTTTTTTAGATCATCTTGTAATTTATTAGTATTTTTCCAAGTTTAAACAGTAATCAATTCTTTTTTAATGGGTCTTGACTTCCACACCAATCGAAAGTCCTGTAACTACACAATTTACTCCCTCTTTTTGCTTTGTAGTTGTCATTGTTCTCAAGTTGGCATCTTTGGTCCTCTATTTTCAGTGTTGTAGTTTATCTTATTTTATTGTACTTCTATATTTGAGTAGATTTCCAGGTTATGTTGCCATGTATCTTAATCCCAAGTTGTTGCCTGCTGTTATTGGTTCTCTTTCTGAAGGGCTCCCTTTAGTATTTCTTACAAGATTAATCTGGTTTTCACAAATTACCTTATTTTCACTTTATCTGGGAATGTCCAAATTTTGCCATTTTATTTCTGGGACAATTTTGCTTGATACATATACACTTTTTTTTCCCCCAGGGCTTCATCTAGCCTCAAATACCTTTAAAAAATATATATTGTGTTTTGGCTGCAAGTTTATAGAGCAAATTTGTTTTACGTTCAACAGTTTGTGCACATTTGATTTCATGCCCTGATTACCACCCTCAGCCATAACAAATCCTTCCTGTCCCCATGACTAACCTCTCCCTGTGCCCTTCCTAACTATGCATTCCTGTCTGTTCAGCTTTCCCTCTATGTGAATGCTGTCACTCTTGTGTTTCATGGCTGATTGCTCTAAGGGGTGCATTTCCCTAGATTAGGTGAGTGCACCACCCTGGGGGTAGGTGTTTTGCATGTAAGTCGTTCTACCATTGGACTGAGAGTCAATCCATGGTAGTGAGTCCATTTCTAGGCCCAAAGGGTAACTCAGGACCATAGTCTCGGGGGTTCCACCAGGCTCTATCCAACCAGTAATTCTGGTCATTTTTGTGCTTTTGAATTTTGTTCCACATTTTTCCTCCCACTCTATCCAGGATCTCCAGTTTTGATTCCTTTCTGAGTGGTTGGCATTCATAGCCAGGCCCTATCTAGTTCTTCTGGTCTCAGGTTCATGAAGGCTGAGGTCCTCATGGTCCATCTTATCCTTGGACTAATTATTTCCAGACGCCTTTGATTTTCTTCACTATCCTTTGATTCAAATGAGAGGAGATCAATAGTTGCATCTTAGATGACTGCTGGAAAGCTTTTAAGACCCTAGTCACTACTCACCAAAGTAGGTTGTAGAACAAGACTTTTATGTACTATGTTGTGCCAATTGAGCATGATGTCCCCTGAGAATACAGTCCCAATTCAGCAGGCCCAGTGATTCCCTCTGTCAAGGTGTTTGTTTTTCTCTAAGAAGTTACTCTGCTTTCTGTTGCTTCTATAATGTATGTGACTAATTTTGTAGCACAAGTGCATATGTAAGATTATCTTCAGCCAAATCTATCCTTTGTCTAGGGTATATTCCTCTTCACCTACCCCCACCTGATCTTCTCACCTGTCTTTGCATTTATCTGTAGCCTAGTGTTTGGTATTAGTGGTAATGCGGTACTGTGCATATCCTAGCATTTGCCTCTGTTGTCTATTTCTTATGTGCACATTTCAGTGTCCTTCCTCTCCCCAGTGTCATCATGTTGGTCACAGACTCTTTCCATACCATTCCTCCCCTCACCCAAATCAACACGTGACCACCAATTATTCTGAAATTTTTCATTCCCTTCCCTCCCATCCCCGGTAATAAACAAGGTAAATTTCTTTCCCTAAATAAAGCTTTGCTTGACTTTTTATAATATAATGGGTTCATATAATATTAGTCCTTCTGAGATTGACTTATTTCACTCAGCATAATGTCCTCAAAACTCATCCATGTTGTAAGATAATTCGTGTATTCTTTAACATTGCATAGTATTCCATTGTGTGAATGTATCACAGTTTGGTTATCCATTCATCTATTGATGGACATTTAGGTTGTTTCCATCTCTTTGCTATAGTGAATTGTGCTGCGATGAACATGGGTGTGCATATGTGTGTTCATGTTCTGTCTCTCTTTAGGATATATTCCTAGTAATGGAATTGTTGGATCAAATGCTAGTTTGATTTTCAGTTTTTTAAGGAAATGCCATAGCATTTTCCAGAGAGGTTGTACCATATTGCAGTCCTGCCAGCAGTGTATGAGAATTCCAATCTCTCCACAACTTCACTAGCATTTGTTATTTTCTGTCTTGCTGAACTTTGCTATTGTTGCTGGGGTGAGATGATATCTCGTTCTTGTTTGGATTTGCATCTCTCTAATGGCTAATGAGGAGCTCTGGTAGCTTAGTGCCTAAGGCACTTGACTACTAACCAGAAGGCTGGAGGTTCAAACCCACCAGCCACTCCTCAGAAGGAAGATGGGGCAACCTACTTCCATAGTGATGTTGTTGTTGTTGTTGTTGTTATGTGCCGTCGAGTCAAACCCAACTCATAGCGACCCCTCCTTGGGTTTCTGAGGCAGTATCACTATGGAAGTAGGATTGCCCAACCTTCCTTCCGAGGAGTGGCTGGTGGGTTTGAACCACCAGCCATCTGGTTAGCAGACAAGTGTTTTAGCCACTATGCTACCAGAGCTCCCATAGTGATACTGCCTCAGAAATCCAAGGAGGGGCTGCTATGAGTCGGGTCCGACTCAACGGCACATAACAACAACAACAACAGCAACAAGGGCTAATGATCATGAGCATTTCCTCATGTGTTTGTTGGCTGCCAGTATGGATATGTATTTCTGGATTGGCAATGTTTTTTTCTTTCAGTGTTTGTTAAATGCTATCTCATTGCCTTCTTGACTACATGGTTTCTGCCAAGAAATCAGACCTTATTTGTTCTCCTTTGTAGTTTGTTAATTTTTGGCTTTTCCTAAGGTGCTTTCAGGATTCTTTCTTTGTCTTTGTTTTTGGGAAGTTTGATTTTGATAAGCCTTGGTGATTTTCTTTTGCATGTATGCTATTTGGGGTTCTCTGAGCTTCTTGAATGCAGATCTACTTGCCTTTCATTATATTAGGGAAATTTTCTTCCAACAAATCTTCAACAGTTTTCTCAGTTTTTTTTTCAATTTTAATTTTAATTTTTGTCTTCCTGTTCTGGAATTCTGATCACATGTAAGTTATTTCTCTTGGTGATGTGCCACATGATTCTTAGGTTTTCTTGATTTCTGTTCATTCTTTTTTCTGATTGTTCCTCTGAATGTTTAGTATTAAGAGATTTATCTTCAATTTCATTAATTCTGTGTTCCATGGATTCAATTCTACTCCTTTGACCTTCCAATGCTTTATCTGTTTTTGAAATTTTAGTGTTAATCTTCCATTTGCTGTTTCTTTATGGTTTCTAATTTTTCACTTATTGTGTCAATTTGTTCTCATGTTTTCTTGTATTCTTCTTGAGTTTTGTTTGTATTTTCCTTGATTTTTCTATGATTTCACTGATGTTGTCTTTGTTTCCTTGAGTTCTTTCTTAATCTTCTGAAGTATCCTAAACACAATTTTTTTTAAAAAAAAATATTTTTCAGGTAGTTCCAATATCATTTCTTCCTCCAAAAGATTTTCTGGTCCTGTATATTTGTTACTTGCTTGGGCCATCTTGTTCTGTTTGTGTGTGCATGTTTGTGTGTGTGTGCATGTGTTAATAGAAATTGTCTTTGTGTCCAAGACATAGTCATATTATTTTATTTGTTTGTTGATTGCATGTTGGTTTGCTTCACCCTGCTTTTTCTTTTCTTTTGTTTTAATATGTGAAAAGATCCGCTGTTCATAGATAGGTAGATGTATTTCTGGATTCTCAAATTTGTTCCTTTCATGTATGTGACTATTATTGTATCAATATCAAACTGTTTTAACATTCTTGGCTGTATAGTAGGTTTTGAAATCAGGGAATGTGAGCCCTCCTATTTTCTTCTTCTTCAGTAGTCCTTTGCTTTTCTGAACCCTCTTTCCTTTAAATGTAAAGTCAGTGATGGTTTTCTCCATGTCCTTAAAGAAAATTGATGGAATTTGGATTGGTATTATATTGACTATATAGATTGCTTTGGGTAGTATTGACAATTTCATAATGTTCAGTCTTCCTATCTATAAGCATGGCATGTTCTTGCATTCATGTTGGTCTCTTGTAGTTTCTTGTAGTAGTGTTTTGTAGTTTTCTTTGTATAGGTTTTTTGAGTCCATGGTAAGTATTTCATTTTTTTGGTAGCTGTTGTAAATGCTACTATTTTCCTTATTTCCTTTTCAGAGATGTCTTTGTTGATGTAGAGGAATCCTACTGAATTTTGTGTGCTGCCACATTACTGAATCTTTCATACAGTTCCAGCAGTTCTTGCTGAGTCTCATGGGTTTTCTATCTATAGATAATGTCATAAGCAAATAGAGGTAGTTTTACTTATTATTTGCCAATTTGGATGCCTTTTATTTCCCTTATTGACTTGGCTAAGACTTCCAATACAATGTTGAATAGAAGTGATGATAGAGGGCATCCTTGTCTGGTGTCCCTTTGCAAGGAGAATGCTTTGCATCTCTCCTCATTGAGAATAATATTGGCTATTAATTTTGCATATATGCCATTTATTATGTTGAGAAATTTCCCTTTTATTCCTATATTGCTCAGAGTATTTATCAAGAATTGGTGGATTTTATCAAGGGCTTTTCCTGCATCAATTGGTATGATTATGTGGTTCTTTTCCTTTGTTTTGTTTATGTGATGGATGACATGGATAGTTTTTCTGATGCTGAACCATCTTTGCATATAGGTATAAATCTCACTTGGTCATGGTATATTATTTTCTTGATATGATGTTGGATTCTATTGGCAAATATTTTGTTGAAGACTTTTTTTGTCTATGTTCCTGAGGGATATTTGTCTATAGTTTTCCTTCTTAATGGTGTCTTTACCTGGTTTTAGTATCAAGGTTATGCTTGCTTCAAAGAATGAATTTGGGAGTATTCCATCATTTCTTATGTTCTGAATAATTTGAGCAGTATAGGTGTCAACTCTTCTCTGAACATTTGATAGAATTCTCCAGTGAAACTCTCTAGGCTAGGACTTCTTCTTCTTCTTCTTTTTTTTTTTTTTTTTTTTTTTTTTGTAGGGAGTTTTCTTTATGACCTGCCCAATTTCTTCTTTTGCTATGCATCTGTTCAAATTTTCTATATCAGTCTGGGTTAGTTTAGCTAAGTCTTGTGTTTCTAGAAATTTGTCCACTTTGTCTATATTTTCAAATTTGTTGGAATACAACTCTCCATGTTGTTGTTGTTATGTGCCATCGAGTCAGACCTGACTCATAGCAACCCCTCCTTGGGTTTCCGAGGCAGTATCACTATGGAAGTAGATCGCCCCATCTTCCTTCCAAGGAGTGGCTGGTGGGTTTGAACCACAAGCCTTCCGGTCAGCAGTCAAGTGCTTTAGGCACTACGCTACCAGAGCTACTTAACTCTCCATAGCATTCGGTTATTAGTCTTTTAATTTCAATTGGGTCTATTGTGATGTTGCCCATTTAATTTATTATTCACATTATTTGCATCTTCTCTTTTTTTCTTTCGTTAAGTTTGCCAGTTGTTTGTCAATTTTGTTAATTTTTTTGAAGAACCAACTTCTACTCTTGTTGATTTTTTTCTATTACTTTTTTGTTCTGTTTCTGCTTCCTTTATTCCAGTTCAGATCATTATTATTTCCTTTCTTCTGAAGACTGTAGGTTTCTTTTGTTGCTCTTTTCTCTAATTGTTGGAGTTGTTGGGTTAAGGTGGTAATTTTGATTCTTTCTTCTTTTTTGAAGTGTGCATTTATTGCTATAAATTGATCTCTGAATACTGCTTTTGCTTTGCCCCAAAGCTTTTGTTATGTTGTGTTTTCATTCTTGCTTGTTTCTAGGAATTTTTATTTTACACTTTATTTCTTTTGTTACTCAGTGATTCTTGAATGATATGTTATTCAATTTCCATGTATTTTTTTCCTTGTTCTTCCTATTATTGATTTCTAATTTCATAGGGTTGTGACCCAAAAAGATGCTTTGTAGTATTTCAGTGTTTTAAAATTTATTGGCTTGTTTTGTGCTGTAACATATGGTCTATTCTGGAGAATGATCTATGTGCACTGGAAAAGAATGTGTACTGTGTTTTTGCTGGGTGGATTATTCTGTATGTGTCTATGAGTCAAGTTGGTTGTTTGTGTTGTTGATATTGTTTGTATTTTGTGGAATTTTTTTCTGGTTTTTCTGTACTCCACTGAAAGTGGTGTGTTAAAGTCTTCTCCAACTATTGTGGAGTTGTCTATTTCTATTTTCAATTTAGTGAATTTTGCTTTATGTATTTTGGAGCTCTTTAATTGGGTACATAGATATGTATTATGGTAATGTCCTCTTGGTCAGTTGACCCTTTTGAAATAATATAATACACTTATTTTTTTTCTTGTGCTGTTTTTGCTTAGAAGTGTATCGTAGCAGAAATTAATATTCCCACTCCTGCCCTTCTTTGGTTACCATTAGCTTGATATATATTTTTCCATCTTGTGGTTTTTAATTTATTTTTATCTTTGAGTCTAAGGTAGTTCTCTTGTAGGCAGCACATTGATGATCAAATCTGCAACCCTATTTCTTTTGACTGGTGCATTTAGTCTATTCACATTCAGTATAATCAATAACAAGTATGAATTTATTGCTCTCACTCTTCCCCCACCCCCTTTCTCTTGTATTATTAGTGATTTCTTTGTTCCAAATATTTTTCTGGGCTGAGTTCACTTTGTTATTGAGTTTTCTTTCCATTTTCTTCATTGTTATTCATTTTGTGTTTACTTCTCTCTATTTTGGTTAGAAGTCTTATTAAGTTTCTTTGTGGTTACACTGTAGTAAATTCTTATCTCCCTAAGTTTATAACAGAATGTTCTGTATAGGCATCATCCTGACTTCCTCTCCATTTGGACTTTTTGTAATTATACCATTTGTTTGCTCTACTTGCTTTGTTGTTCATGTCATTTGCAGATTGACTCCTTTAATTCTCTATTTATCTTTTGGCAAACATTTTAATTTTCAGAGTTCTTTTTCTGGGTTGGTTTCCAGGTGGAGTTGTCATGTGTCTTCACCTTAATTTTTTGTCTTCCATTGTTGGTTTTTGGTCAGGAGGACTCTCTTTAGCATTTCATGTAGGATTGACTTGGTTTTCACAAATTCCCTTAATTTCTGTTTGTCTGGGAATGTCTTTAGTTCTCCCTTATATTTAGAGACAGTTTGGCTGGATATATAATTTTTGGTTGACAATTATTTTCCTTCAAAATTTGTATATGTTGTCCATTGCCTTCTTGCCTGCATAGTTTCTGCTGAGAAACAGAGCTTAGTCTTATTTAATGCCCATCATAGATTACATTATTATTATTTTATTTATTTTCCTGAGACACTCTCAAGGTACTTTGTTTGTCTTTGGTTTTGGAAAGTTTTATTATGATATGTCTTGATGACTTTCTTTTGGGATCTGTTTTATATGAGGTTCATTGATCTTCTTGGATGGATATCTTTTCTTGTTTCATGATACAGGGGAAATTTCCTGCTAGAAAGTCTTTGACAATTTTCTATGTCATTTCTTTTACCTCATCTTGTTCTGGAATTCCAGACATATAGTATTCTTTTCATATCATCCCATATAACTCTTAATTTTCTTCATTTCTTTTCATTCTTTGTTCTGATATTTCCTCATACAAGCTTGTGTCAAAGGATTTGTCTTCTGGTTGGCAAATGGGTTCTCCAGTCAGTTCAATTCTAGTCTTTTGTCTTTCCAATGTGGTATCTGTCTATGTAATTTTAGTGTTCATCTTATGGATTTCTAATTGTGTTTCTGATTGATTTCCAATTGTCTATTTATTTTGTCATGTTGTTCTTGTATGAAATTCCTGAATTCTGTAAGGATATTGTCTGTCTTCTTCTTGCTTTTGTTTATGGTTTTCTTGAGCTTTTGGTAGGATATATATGTGTGTATATACATACATATATATGCATACATATACATATTTGTGTATATATATGTATGAATATATATATATATAGATAGATATAGATATAGATATAGATACATATATGTAAGTATAGATAAGGTATCTGGCTGCCAACCACAAGGTCCATGGTTCATACCCACTAGATGCTTCATGGGAGGAAGATGAGGCAATCTACTTATGTAAAGATTTACAGCCTTGGAAACCCAATGGGGGTCACCATGAGTCAGAAGTGACTCAGTGTCTACAGAAATTGATTGACCAATCTTCCTTCTGAGGAGAGGCTGGTGAGTGTGAACCACCAGCCTTCTGGTCAGCAGTCAAGTGACTTAACACTATGCCACCAGAACTTATATATGTGTGTGTGTGTGTGTGTGTGTGTGTGTGTGTGTGATTCTTTTAATTTCCTTATAAGGTAGCTTTATTACCTGTTCTTCCTCAGTGAGATTTCCTACTTCTTTAGTTTGGATACTTGCTTCTAGTATATTCTCCTGTTTTTTTGTTTGAGTTGAAGTTGTGTGTTGTCTCTGAGACATTTTGAAGTTTTCTTTGTTTGATGATTTGTTTAACCCTGTTTTTTTGCTTGTTTATTTTCCCCAATATATCTGGATGTGTGAGGCAGGTGTGCTTTTTTGGTTGTTAGCTTGGCAGCACTGTTTACTCTCCAGTTGTCTCCAAGTTGGTTGAATACCTGGTGGAAAGCATGGGTGCAAGTCTCTGTTTATCATGAAGAGGAGCTACAGTAGGTATGAGCAGGTGTTGCTCACCATCTTTCATTGATCATGGGGTGCAGGAGCTGTTGGTGGTGCTCATCTGTTGGGTGAAGTGGTAGGTGTAGTAGATATGGTTGACTATTGGAGAGTTAATGTTTTCATCCCATTGGATGGGGCAGGAAAGAGAGTGAGAAAGAAAAGAAAGGAAAGAAAGAAGAAGAGATAGAAAAAAGGAAAAGGTAGAATAAAAATAAAAGATAAAGTACAGAGAAAAAGGAAAAAGAGAAGAAAAAGGGGGGTAGATGTGATAAAATATTTTTACCAAAAAAATCAAAGAGGAAGAGGGAGAAATGAACAGATAGAAAGGGGAAAAAATTGGGTAAAAGCAAAGGGGAAAACAAGATAACTGAAGAGGAAAGATTTTTCTAATTATGGTCAGCCAGCAGCCCTGAGAGCAGGCAGTTGTGGCAAAATCTGCTGATCCATGGGAACATGAATTTGCTCAGGTGAAAGGAGCCTGGCGCAAGTAGGTACATCCAAGAGAGAAGTCTGTAGGTGTGTCCCTCTTGTGCTTATTGTGAGAAAGATCAACCTGTGATGCAGACATGGGAAGGGATAGCTGACGCTCCTGATCTATCTGTTTGGAGTGGTTTGCTGATGGTGGCATTTGGCCATCAAAGCATGCCCAAGCCATGGTATTTTCAATCACTTCATGTGAATATGAAAGATGGACAATGAATAAGGAAGACTAAAGAATGGGATTATGGTGTTGGTGATGAATATTGACTATACTATGGATAGCCAGAAGAATGAACAAATCTTTTCTGGAAGAAGTACAGCTAGAATGCTCTTTAGAATTAAAGATCGTGAGATTTTGTTTCATGTACTTTGGACATGTTATCAGGAGGGATCAGTCCCTGAATAAAGACATCATGCTTGATAGAAAATCAGTGAAAAAGAAGAAGACCCTCAATGTGATGGACTGACACAGTGGCTGCAACAGTGGGCTCCAACACAGCAATGATTGTGAGGATGGGGTAGGACTGGGCAGTGTTTTATTTTTTTGTACATAAGATCACTCTGAATCATAACCAACTAGAAAGTACCTAACAACAACAGTAAAGAAAAGAATAAAAGATTTTACTTTATCTGGAAGAATGACTTTAGTTGCTATGATAATAACACCAAACAACAATAGGGACTCCTAGAGTTACCATGGGAGCTCTGGTAGCATAGTGCCTAAGGCACTTGACTGCTAACCAAAAGGCTGGCAGTTCAAATCCACCAGCTACTCCTTGGAAGGAAGATAGGGCAATCTACTTCTGTTGAGATACTGCCTTGGAAACCCAAGGAGGGGTTGCTATGAGTTGGGTCCAACTCAATGGCACATAACAACAACAGAGTTACCATATGACCCCAAAATTCCACTCCTAATTATATACTCACAAGAAATGAAATTGTATACCCACACACAAAAAAAAATGTGTGCACAACATGTACATCATTGTTCTCACTAGCCAAAAGACAGAAACAGCCCAAATGTCCATCAGCACATGAATGAATAAACAAAATGTGCTATATCTATACAATGGAATATTATTAGGCCATAAAAAGGAAGGAAGTATTGATGTGTGGGACTACATGGATGAATTTTGAAAACACTAGGCTAATTTGAAAGAAGCTGTTTCAGTTACCTAGTGCCACTCTAACAGGAATACCACAAATGGAATGGCTTTAACAAAGAGAAATTTATTCTCTTACTATTGTGGAGGTTAGAAGTCTGAGTTCCATGTGCCAGGCTGTAGGGGCTGGGTGAAAGCCCCTCAACCTTGAGCTGCAGCTCAACCTCTTGCCACCACCCCACTGAAGCTAGAGACATCTTTTCACTCAGGCCGCTGTTAGCTGCTGAGGCTGACAAACCCAAGGTTGGCAAGTGAAAAGGCACAGTCACAATATTTCCAAACCACATGGCAGGACATTAATTCAAGTCCATTAAAAGTCCCAAGATTGGTAGGTCAACATGACAGGCTGCTGAAAAATGACTCAGCTACATGCAAGGTTCAAGCATGCCAAAAAGCTGGAGACCTTCCTCAAAGCTGTTTCTTATATACTGGAAGCAGACCACATATCTAAAGTAGCTATTCATTTGCTCCAGTAGATTTAGATTCCACCATGGAGTTAATTGCCAATCTCACCAAGGGAAATAACCACATCCAGCTGCCCAGCCACTCAACCAGGCCCAGCCAAGTTGACACAAAACCTTACCTACCACAATTCCACCTCTTGTCAACTTGGCACCTGTAGAGATCTTCATTGTGTTGCATCTGTACAGATCTCCTTCACTGGGTGGCTCTAGTCACCTAGTTTCTCTGAGTGGTGACCTCACTCCCTTGGCCTGGCAGGTCCCATTCCTCTACCTTTTGGGCATGGCAGCCCTGCCGCCCTCACTCTTGGGCAATGGCTATGGCTCTATATCACTGGTCCACATGAATGAGCAGCCCCACACTCCAGAACCAAATTGGTAAGGTTCTGACTCTTTGAAACATATGGGGCTACAGTGGCTCCACCCCCAAAGCCCATGGTCCTACCCTTGAGGCTGAGGCAGCTCTGCTTCCAGTTTCCTTGTCTCTGCTTCTGCCAATTAATGCCCAAGGGCAACTGACTCTGCCAGGAATCTTCCGGCCCAAAGGACACTTAGATTTCTTGCTCTGTGGGCTGGCCAACCTGCTACTGCATCTCATGCCAGTCTCTTCTACCAATTAACAACCGAAGAAAACCCATTCCTCCAGGAAGCCACCTACCCAATGGGATCCAGCTTTCTCCTCTCTGAGCTTATAAGGGTGTCACTATCTCATGCTTGTCCCTCTGCTGGTGTCTCTCTGCTGGTGTCTTAGCACAGGGATCTTGGGTCAAGGACACACTCTGTTCCTATTTCCACATTTTATGTATCTGTCAGAGTAGCATATCACTCTCTCAGTACCATATTATGTTTTGGTTACCAAGTGCCACTCTAATAGAAATACCACAAATGGAATGGCTTTAACAAACAGGAGTTTATTCTCTTACAATTATGGAGGTTAGAAGTCCAAGTTCCAGGTTCCAGGCTCTAGGGACTGGGTGAAAACCCCTCAACCTTGGGTTCAGCTCTACTTCTTGTTCCCACCCCACTGAAGCTAGAGACATCTCTTCACTGAAGCAGCTGATAGCCGCTGAGGCTGACAAACCCAAGGTTGGCAAGTGAAAAGGCACAATCCCAATATGACCAAACCATTCATTCAAATCCATTTAAAGTCCTAAGATTGGCAGGACAACATAGCGGACTGCTGAACAATGACGGAGCTACATGCTGAGTGTGTCCCAGGGTTCCAGTGTGTCAAAAAGCTGGAGACCTTCCTTGAAGCTGCTTCTTACATGCTGAAAGGAGACCACATCTCTAAAGCAGCTACTCAGCCACTTCAGTAGATTCCACTATGGAGTTAATGTGCCAATCTCACCATGGGGAAGAACTACATCCTGCTGCCCAGCCACTCAAGCAGGCCCAGCCAAGATGACCTACAACCTTAACTACCACAGAAGCCAATCATAAAAGACTACATAGTGTACAATTCCATTAATATGAAAGTCTAGAATAAAGAAACTGTAGAGATAGAAAGTAGATTTAGTGGAACATGAGATTTCTTTTTGAGGTGACAAACATGTTCTAGAATTATAGTAATGATGATTTCACTTCTCTGTGAATATACTAAAAACTACTGAATTGTACACTTTAAAGTTGTAAATAATATAGTATGTTGTTATGTGCCATCGAGTTGGACTCGACTCATAACAACACCTCCTTGGGTTTCCGAGGCGGTATCACTACAGAAGTAGATTGCCCAACCTTCCTTCTGAGGAGTGGCTGGTGGGTTTGAACTAGGCTTCTGGTTAGCAGTCAAGTGCTTTAGGCACTATGCTACCAGAGTTCCTTAATATGGTATGTTATATTTAAATTTCAATAAAGCTGTTTAAAAATTTTTTAAAAAATACAATGAAATCAAATATACCTAGCTTCACACACAGTACTTAACACATAGTAAGTAGGTATTCTAAGCACAGAGTCTATAAAATAGGAGAGGAAGACATGCACAGATTAGAGGCTGAATCTGTGAGAGCCTGGATCTGATGAGTGCTCCACTGAGAAGCTTTCCTCCTCATAGGCCCCTTCTCCCCACTTTACTCTCCCATCTAGTTCCCAGCATTTTCAAATACACTGAACATCTGTAATAAACTTCCAGAATGCACTGTTGAGTGGGATCATGCCGAATGCAGTCTCCCCAGGAGCCATGAATCATTCTGCCTGCTCCTATTTTTGTTGTAGGAGAGAAAGCACACAATTTACTTTTTTCAGCTATTTCTGGGTCTTTTTCAGAAATGTCCTTTTCTCCAAACATGAACTTTTAAGCCAAGAGCAAATCACTCTGGATAAATCCTAGTCAATTTAAGTCCTGGAGAAGAAAGACCCACTGTTTGTGGAAAATAAATGCAACATTGCTGTGATGTTCATGTGGGTATGGTGGGGATAGGTCAGAGCCCCAGGAGCCAATTTCAAGGCCTTCTGCATTGCCAAAGATCAGCATTGTTGAAATGATCTTACAGTTGCTCTTGGTATGCTGTTAGGATTTGGTTGAGTTTAACTTGTGTTTGCAGAATAGCATCAATGCTATAGTGAAGTCTTCTCCCACCCTAGAGAAGGTCAATTGGACTCTAGGTCAGAGCAACACCCAGTCATGTCCCAGGCCACACTCAGGTCTTCCTCTTAGGAGTCTGGAATTCAATATCCTTGTCACAGAACACAGATCAGAGGTTAGAAAGATTAGTAGAGACACCAAACAGAAAGAAGGATGAATCAGTATTCCATTAAGGCCACCTGCTGCTTCCACCAGAGACAGTATGAGGATTCAGAACCATAAGGTATTAGAGCCATTGGGGGTCATAGAAGCCATAAGCCTGACCATCACCCTACACGTGAGAAAACTGAAGCCCCGAGATGGGGAGAAATTTATCCAAGGTCACTTAGTGGTCCATGATAGGGCAAGAACCCCACCACAGGTCTCCTTACTCCCATACCAGTGCCCCTAATGGGTATTTTGTAATGCACAACTATAGTGCTCATGAACCACTCTCAGCCCCTAAGAATGAGGATAGACAGAGCCCCAAATTTTCCCTCACACTGACTATAATACCATCATTCAAGACTAATTGATCTGTATAAAATAAGTCCTGTGTTAGTCTGAATATACCTTGGGATTGAGTCATGGAGTTAATTCTCAGTCATTTGTACTGTAGAATGAATTGGTTTGGGCAGAGCTGCCCTTGAAGCTTAGAGTCTGACCATAAAGGGAGGGTGGTTCTCACAGAAAATGCTGGGTGGAGAGAAATGACAGCAGGAGTCCATCAAGGGACACCAGATGCCATCTATGGGGGAGGAGAACCACAGAGGAGTCACAGGATGAGCAGTCTGAGTCACCAAGAATCAGCTTAGAGTCCATTCTAAATTAACTTAAACAAGCCTGTGATAATTAACTGATTGGCTGCAATTCTTGACTCCTCCTTGTATCCATGTTCTTTGCCTGACAACCTTGCAGCCTTTCTCACTGAAGGGAGAATGGGCACCACCCCCAAAATTGGACAAGTCATATGATTGCTTTGGCCAATGGAATGTGGTGGCAGTGCTGGGGTGGCAGTGCTGGGGTGCCAGCTCCTCCTTGTGCACTCCCATGCATTCTTGTATACCTACCATCACCATGAGGCTTCTGGCCTCCAGCCTGGTCCAAAAATGAGCCCAGGTAGAATGGACCTGAGCCCATCCTCACACAAGAGAATCATAGACATCCAAGCTAGAGGTGATGTCTGTTGGAGGAGAAGACCTGAGGATCTACTGCAAACATGAAGTTTTGAGGGAGGAAGTAGCCAATGGATGGGCAACTCAGGCAGAAAGAAGAATGTGACCACAGGCTTGGATATGGGAAAAGGATAGCAAACATTTAAACAATGAACATCTGAGTGTCTGGAGTAGCGCTGTCCAAAAGAACTTTCTGTGATAATGGAAATACCCTATATCTATGCTGTGCAATGCAGAAGGCACAACCATATGAGGCTGGTGAGCGCATAAAATGTAGCTAGTGTGGATGAGGCACCGAGGTCTTAATCTTATTTAATTTTCAGTAATTTAAGTTATTTTTGTAATTGGTGGCTACCATTACTGGACAACACAGATCTGGAATGTTGGGAACAGTGAAGTGAATTATAATAAGGTTGAAAATTTTTTTCTCCTTGTAATTCTTTTCAGCTTGAGGGCCACAGTACTTATCACAATACTCACTGAATCCTAGGCTGGGAATAGCACTCTTCATATATGACCTCAGGGCATGTTTTTATCCCAATTTTACAGGTGAGGAAACTGAGGCACAGAGGTGCCAGGTACTGTGCAAGGTCACATGAGGCAGAACCAAATTGAAAAAGAAACTCTGGCTCTAGAGCCCTGGATTCACCACCTCCCAAATGCACACACTGTCCCAAGCAGTCTTGTAGGAAGAGTTCCATTCTGAGGTTTTTCCTCTCCTGGGAACAAAATGAGATAGGGTTTCTATGAAAGAAGTTATTTTTGTTACTTTGTTTGTTAGGTGTTGTTTGTGGAGATGGGGCTGATGATCTCAAGGAACAACACTGTCAGGGCTGAGAGGGAAGAAATTAAACCCGGGGTGCCTTATTAACCTGGTCACCTAAGTGAACACCACCGGCCCCATTTGTTGGTACCCTCTAAGGAACCGTGCAGGAGCTCTGCTAACATAGTGCCTAAGGCACTTGACTGCTAACCAGAAGGCTGGTGGTTCAAACTCACCAGCCACTCCTCGGAAGGAAGATGGGGCACTCTACTTCCATAGTGATACTGCCTCGGAAACCCAAGGAGGGATCACTAAGAGTCTGGTCCAACTCAGTGGCACATAACAACAACAAACAAGGAACCGTGTAGAACATACTTCTGAACTGTCTACCTGAGATGTGGAAGAGGGGGAGTATCCATCTAGTAGATCCTGTTTCCACTGGTCAGAGGCTGCTTCAGGGAGAAGGGAACTCCACATACTTCCAGGGTGGTCAGGCACCAGAAGCATGCAGCAGACTCTCAAAACCTTTCACATCAGAGGCAGGGATATGGATACAGATATAATCGGAAAGATTTTATCAGGTATAAATTTGGTCAGATATGGATATGGTCAGATACAGATATGGTCAGATACAGATATGGTCAGATACAGACAGTCAAGGAAGGGATATTATAATGTCCCCGTCCTAAAGCTGACTGGAGGGAGCATAAAAGTGAGTGGATATATAATATGTGATTTCATTTATATGAAAAGCCTAGAATAGGGAAACCCACAGAGACAGAAAGCAGATTAGTGGTTTCCAAGGCCTGGGGGAGCAAGGTATGAGGAGAGACTGCTTAATGGGTATGGGGTTTCTTTTAGGGTGATGAAATTTTCTGAAATTAGGTAGTGGAGATAGTTGCACAATGTTATGAATATACCAAAAACTACTCAAAATGATTAAAGTGATAGATTTTATGTTATCTGAATTTTACCTCAACTAAAAAGAATGTGGGATGAGAAGAGGCATGAGGACATAAAAGTGTAGCCCAGGGCCCAGGTACTCAGCCCCATAAATGCAGTCTCTCTTCTTCCCCAGGGGATGCTTTGTCTCTCAGCTGGATCTAGCTTTTCTGGAATTTTAACTGTGGGATGCAGGCATGAAGTGGAGCCTGGGAAGTCCCAAGCAGTCCTCAGCTTCTTCCAGCTTCTCATTTGAATGTGCTTCTGTGTTTACTGACACAGACCCAATGAAGTAATAGTACTTATATAAGGCTGGGATGCAAGCACCTGACCTGGACCCTGACTCAGACCCCTCAGCCAACCCTCCCCAGATTAGTGGTCTAGTAAGCACACAGAAGTCTGCCTCAGGGCTCTGGGCTGGCTACTGAGGGGCCTGACTTCACACCACTCATCACAGAAGGATGGTTGATGTCCCTGCAATACCTCCTTAGTACTGGAATTGCATCAGTCTAGGAGGCATTTGTTCTTCCTTGCTGGGCTCAGACACTGGCTGCTTATCTCACTTGAGGATAGCTGGCACCCTGAGGACACCGTTTCTTTGTGGTGCCTACAACCCAGTGGCAGGAGACAAGCCTGAGCCTTCTTCTCTCTTGTTGGACTGATGGAGGAGGCTCAGAAAAGGTCCCAGGTGATAGCTGTATTAGGAACACAATTTAGATGCTACTGTACAAATGTGCTCCAATTAACCTATTGGGGATACTAGCATAATAGAAACTCTTTGAGGTAGTTTTAAAACATATCCGAGAATGCTTTGATATTCCTTTCATTGAGAGGTGAGGTCTATGTGCAAGTGGGCTTGTGATACATTGATAACTAAGAGTAATTGGTGGAAATAACACTTAGTAACTCTAAGGTAAGGTCACAAAAATACATCTTCCATCTTATTTGTAGGGACTGTTGTGTTTGAAACTCTAAGTCATCATGTAAGAAACTCAACTACCCCAAGGCCACCATCTTGTGAAGAAGCCCAAGCCACATGGTTAAGTAAAGACCCTCCAGATGATTCCAGTTCCCACCATGGAGTGTTCTTCAGCCTTGAATTATTTTTCCAGCAGAGGTTTCAACTCTCATGGAGCAGAGACAGATCATTCTCACTGCACTTTGTCAGAATTCCTGATCCCCAAAACTTTTGAACATGAAAAAATGGTTATTTTAAGCCACAAAGTTTTGTAATGAAGCAATAGTGCCCTGAACATCATGCACTAAATATTTATTGAATGTGTATAATGTGTTGGCTCTGTTCTGAGCACTGGGGATGCAAAATCAAAGAAAAACTGAGCCCTACCTTCAAAAGACAGAGTCTCATGTAGGAGTAGGGGTGGAGTGTTACACTTAAGGTGAGGTGGGTCGGTAGTGCTGTGTGTGTAGCATCCAGTGTGGAATCCTGAAGTGGCTAGTTCTAAGGAGGTATTCCAGAGAGGCTTCCTAGAGGAAGTTTCAAGAAGTATGAAAAATACAGTGCAGATTTTTTTACAAAGATAGTCAGAAACTGCACAGCACATTTAAGAAATTATTAAGACAAGATGGCAGACTAGGCAGATTATACTATTCAGACCTTCTACCACAAAGACTTGAGAAACCAAGTGAAACTGAAATGGATGACAATACTGGGACCCAGAGTTTCAAAGAAAGGATAAAGAAGTACATCAGATACCAATTAGAGGAAGAGACTGAAAGAAAACAGCAAACAAGGAGGCATGTGGAGTGGTGAACTGCCAACCAGCACAGCATAGCCATTTTGAATTACTGCAAGCAGCATTCCAATGGGGGCAAGGACCACATAATAAGTTCTGCTCACCCAGGACTATACTGACACCCACACCAGAGAAGTAGGATCTTTGCCCTTACACTGTACAACCTCCCAGTGACCAGAGACATGCCCCTCCCATACATACCTTCCCAAGGACCAGTCAACTCCCTCCCAACTACCAGTGTTATGTCATTTTCCCCCCTTTCTTTTCTGTTTCACTTATCTTTCATCATAGTTCTTCCTTTTCCCTTTGGTTACTTTCTTTTTCTTCCTCTTTTTTTTTTGATGCCTTGGAGCAGGCACACAGTACCACACTTGCTCCTCAGTCAGCAGTGGACACCTCTGACCCTCCTCAGTCAACAATGTGCACTCCTGTAGAGCGAGCACTGCATTCTGCTGCAGCTGTGTTTGACTGCAAGTACTTTCACTAGTATGTTCTATTTCCCCCCTCCTTTTTTTCTTTCTTCTTGGTTCTTCCTTCTTCTCTCTCCCTTATTTTTTCTTTTCTTCCTCTTCCTCCTTTTCTTTTTTTCTGCTTCAGTGAAGTGGGTGCTTGCCTCCCACAGACTCTGTGGTCAGCAGCATCCAACCTGGCTCCTGTGCAGATGGCAGTGCAAGTTCCTGCATAGTGGGCCCTGTGTTCTCACTGTATCCATTTTTGGCAGCTTATGTTTGTTCCAGTACTGTACTACTTTTCTTTTATTTTATTTTCTGGCTTCTTTCTTTTCTGTTTTTCTTTATTCTTTCCCTATTCCTTCCTTCATTTTATTTTCTAATTGTGATTTGGGTGAAGTTTACAGAGCAAATTCATTTTCCATATAGTATCTCATACACATTTTATTTCCTGACATTGATTGCAATCACCATAATGTAACAGCTCTCTTCCTGCTTCCTTCCTGTGTCCTTCTTTGCTATGATTCCTGCCCTCTGAGCTGTCTCCCTGTGCAAATATTGCCCTTCTGATCTCCCATGGTTGATTGTTCAGGTGTACCTACATGATATAAATGTTCATCTTATACTCCTATCTATTGTTTGGCTGGAAGTCACAGGAGTAAGTTAAATTCCAGGCCCAAAAGGTGACTGGGAACCACAGTATCAGGGGTTTCACCATTCTCTATCAGATCAATAAATCTGGTCTTTTTTATGATGTTGAGTTTTATTCCACAATTTTCTCCAACTCTATCCAGGATCTCCTATACTAATCCCTTTCTGAGTAGTTGACAGTGGTAGCTGAGGATCATTAATTCTGGCCTCATAGTTGTGTAGGCTGAGGTTCTCATGGTCCACTAGTCCTTGCGACTAATTGTTTCAACATGTCGTTCGTTTTCTTCATTTTTCTTTGCTCTGGACAAGGAGAGGCCAATTGTCCTCCTGCTTTTTCTTTTTCTTTTTTTTCCTTTTCCTTCTTCCTATTCTTCTCCTCCTCTTTCCTTTTCTCTTTTTTTTTTTTTCCCCAGTAGTCAGGATCCAGCAATCTTATCCAGCCATACCCACCACACTTGCTGCCCATACACTGGGCAAATACGACACCCACTTCAGCATCCCTGGGCCAATGATAGATGGTAGATAACACCTACACAGCCTGGTCTCAGCTGCTCTGCACAACCAAGAATCAGAGATTTACACCACAATCCCGCTTGCTACCAAATCCATATGGATACTGATGGAGAGAATCCAAATGCTGCCAAACTAGTGATCAGAGTAGCATACTTCCCCCATTGCATAGACATATTAAAACTAACATACAATCAATAAGTAAATACAATAACACAAAAATGTCTCAGAGACCACAGAATACTTCAAATCACACACACATACACACACACAAATAAGACAAGATGACTCAAGCATGTGAAGAAATTTGAGGACAGAAAATCTTCCAGAGGAAGAAACACCGTTGAAAGTACCTGGTAAGTAATTCAAAACAATTATATTCATGTCCTTTCAATGGATTGAAAGAGCAAGGAAACTACAGACAAAACCAAGGAAAACACAAGCAAAAATAGAGAAATATTTTTTAAAAAAAGAACAAATCGACAAGATAAATGGAAATATTAAAACTATAAAAAAAAAAAAAAACAGCAAATATAAACCCAGAAGATTAATTCTAAAATTTCAGAAGTAGATAATGCATTGAAAGGGCAGAGGAGTAGAATTAAGTATATGAAAAACAGAATTAGTGACGTCGAAGACAAAGTTTTTAATATTCTGTTACAGGAACAATCAGGAACAAGAACAACAACAACAAAAAAAAAAAAAAAACAGGAAGATAGTTAAAGAATTAGGTAAGAATAGTTTTAAGAGGAATAACCATCAAGAGGAATAACTTACATGTGATCAGAATTCTGGAACAGGAAGAGTCAAAAAAAAAAAGGATCAAGAAAATTTTCAAAGATTTGTTGTAAGCAAATCTCTCTGACATCATGAAGGATGATAAGATGTACATTCAAGAAGCTCAGCAACATGGAAACAATCAGTCCTAGCGACTGGTACACCATCCGACCTGCAGCCTATATGACTATGAGACCAGAAGAAATAGATGGTGCTCGGCTACTACTGTCAACCACTTGGAAGAGGATCTTTGTAGGAGATCCTGGGTAGAC
>NW_006921795.1:3757929-3761520 GCF_000298275.1 Orycteropus afer afer | reverse complement strand
AGTAGACAGGCATACTAGTTGAGCATTTGAGGTAGATACACTCCTTGGAGAGAACAAGTAAGAGAGAAAGAAGGGCTGCTCAGGCACAGGGAGACAGCTCAGGGGGTAGGAGTGCATGGAGGGATGGTCACAGGGAAGCGGTACCTATTGGGCCGAAGTGGGAGAGGAGATGTTTCATTGTACTAAATAGCGATCAATGTCATGAGACAAAGTGTATGTGATCTGCTGTATGGAAAGTGTATTTGCTCTGTAAATTTTCACCCAAATCACAATAAAAATAAAAATAACAATAAAAAAATAAAAAATAAAACACACACACACACAAAAGCAGCTCAGCAAACCCCAAATAGTATAGATCTCAAAAGAAAATCACCAAGATATATCATAATCAAACTTTCCAAAACCAAAGACAAAGAAAGACTCCTGAAAGCAGCTCAGGGAAAACAAAAAGTCACATACAAAGGAGAACCAGTAAGACCAAGCTCTGATTTCTTGGCAGAAACCATCCAGGGAAGAAGGCAATGGGATGACATATGTAAAACCCTAACAGCCCCTCACCCAAAAAACATTGGCAACCAAAAATTACTTATACAGCAAAATTGTCCTTAAAGTATGATGGCAAAATTAGGACATTTCCAAATAAACACAAATCAAGGGACTTTGTAAAAGCCAAGACCAACCTTATAAGAATGATAAAAGGAACCCTTCAAACAGAGAACCAATAACAGCAGAAAACAACTGAAATTAAGACATATGACAATAACGCTCAGAAATCAACCATGATATAGAAGTATCAAAAATAAAATAAACCTACAAGACTCAAAACATGGAACAAAAGATATCAGTTTGTGAATGATGACAACTAAGAAGCAACAAAGAAGGAATAAACAGTGTTACAGACCTTTCAAATAGAGAGGAAGATAAGATGATATCAAGAGAGAACAGACAATTTTAAATTTGGGAAGATAATAATAAATTACAGAGTAGCTTCAAAAAAACCTAATAAACATTTTCAGCAAAATAAGAAGAAAATCTTAAAGACTCACTAAACACTAAAACAACAGCAATGAGAGAATGATAAGAAATCTGTAAAAGAAATCACTTCAGCACAGAAAATTATAAGGAACAAAGAAACCACCAACACCAATAAATAAATAAATAAACAAAATAAAATAACATAGTAAAATGACAGCAGTAAATTTATACCCGTCAATAATTACACTGAATGTAAATGGATTGAATGCATTTGTCAAGAGACAGAGAATAGCAGAAAGGACAAGAAAATATTATCCACCAATAAGCTGTCTACAAGAGATACACCTTTGACCCAAAGACAAAAATGGGCTAAAAATCAAAGGTTGGAATAAATATATCAAGCAAATGGCAACCAAAAAACAGTAGGAGTGGCAATATTAATTTCTGTTTAACAAAAACCAGGTAAGAGACAAGGAAGGACATTATATACTGATTCAAGGGTCAACACAACAAAAGGAAATAACCATAATAAATATCTATGCATGTAATGAAAGAACCTTAAAATACATAAATGTTAACAGAATTGAAAAGAGAAACAACTCCCCAATAATACTCAAAACAAAAAACTCACTGTTATCAAGTCAGATCCAACTCACAGAGACCCCTCATTGGCTCTCTGAGACAGTATCACTATGGAGGTAGATTTCCCAACCTTCCTTCCTAAGAGACTTTAATACATCATTTTTGATGGAAAGAACAGCTAGAAAGAACCTTAACAAACTTACAGAAGATCTAACCAACACAATCAACTAGAACTTGTAGACGTTTACAGAAAACTCCATCCAGCAAGAGCACAATATACCTTTTTTTTCCAATGCAAATGGAACATTCTTTAAGATAGACTTTATGTTAGGTCACAAAGCAAGCTTCCCTAAATTTTAAAACATCAAAGTACTACACAGCATTACTTCAGATCACAATTCCATAAAATCAGAAAACAGCATAAAGATCAATGGAGAAAGTCCAATACATGAAATCTAAATAACACCCCTCTTTAAAACTACTGGGTAGTAGAAGAAATAAAAAATTAAATAAGAAAATTCCTTGAATCAAATAAGAAAGAAAATATAGCATATGAAAATCTTATACAGCAAAAGCAGTTCTCAGAGGACAATTTATACCAATAAAAACACATATCACAAAAGAAGAAAGAACGAGAATCAACACCTTCACCCCAAATCTCCAAAAAATGGAAATAGAACAATAACAACACAACAACAACAAAAAGCCTACAGTCACGAGAAGAAGGAAACAATAAAGATTCAAGCAGAAAGAAATGAAACAGAAAACTGAGAAATGATAGCATCAATAAGCCTAGAAGTGGATCTTTGAAAGGCTTAACAAAAATCAACAAATTTAATAGAGGAAAAGAAGGAGAAGATGCAAATAACATAAATAAGAAATGAAACAGGTTATGTCACAAGGGAACTTATTGAAATAAAAAGGATAACAACAGAATACTATGAGAAACTGTTCTCCAACAAATTTGAAAACCTGGAAGAAATAGACAAATTTCTAGAAACACACTACCTATGCTGACTAACACAATCTGAGGAAGCATATTGAACAGACCTATTACAAAAAGAAGAAAATGAACAAGTCATTAAAATGAATAAATGAATAAATAACTTCCAACAACAACAACAACAACAAAAAGTCCTTGCCCAGATGGCCTCACTGGTGAATTCCACCAAACATTAAGAGAAGAGCTGACATCAATTCTACCCAAACTATCTGGAACATAGAGAAGGATGGAATACTACAGAACTCATTCTGTGAAGCAAGCATAATCAGGCAAAGACATCACTAATAATAAATAGAATAATTACAGAGCAATACCCCTCATGAACATCAACACACAAATTCTCAAAACAAAACAAAACAAAACAAAAAATCCTAGCCAACAGACTCTAATAATATATCAAGAAAACAATAATCATGACCAAGTGGGATTCATGTCAGTTATGCAAGAATGGTTCAACATTAGAAAAATAAACAATGCAATCCACCACATAAATAAAACAAGTGCAAAAAAACACATGATGATATCATTTGATGGAGAAAAGGCATTTGACAAAATCCAACACTTATTCCTGATACAAATGTTTAGCAAAATAGAAACAGAAGGGATATTCCTTAACATAACTAAGGGCATATACCCAAAACCAACATCCAATATTATTCTCTTTTTTTTTTTTTTTTTTGGAGTCTTAACTATTTTATTTTATTTATTTTATTGTGATTTGGGTGAAGATTGACAGAGCAAATTCACTTTCCATATAGCAGCTCACATATACTTTGTCTCATATCATTGACCACAGTTCACCACAATTCAACAGTTCCCCTTCCTCTTCCTCCCAATAGTTACCTCTTCCCAGTGTCCATCCCTCCATATACTCCTGCCCCCTGAGCTGTCTCCCTGTGCATCAGCAGCCCTTCTTTCTCCCATGATTCTTCTCTCCAAGGAATGTATCTACTTGAGGTAAATGTTTAACTCATATGCCTGTTTTTTGTTTTGCTGGAAACCCCAGGTGTGGGTTCAATTCCAGACCTGAA
>NW_006921795.1:3734602-3750728 GCF_000298275.1 Orycteropus afer afer | reverse complement strand
GTCTGTGTTAATTGGTTTCCCTTTTCTTTGTTGAAGAGGGTCTGTGCAGTCTTTCTGCCTAGTCTGCCATCTTGCCAGTATGAGTCCCAATATTATTCTCAATGGAGAGAGACTAAAAACATTCCCCTTGTGAAATGGAACCAAACATGAATGATATTTATCACCATTCTTGTGAGGTGTTGTATAGGAAGTCTTAGAAAGAGTGATAAGACAAGAAAGGAAAATAAAAGGCATGAAAACTGACTAAGAGAAAGTAAATCTATTTCCATTTGCAGATGATATGATCCTATACATAGAAAATCCTAGAGCCTCAACAAGGAAAATACTGGAACTAATAGAACACTTCTGTAAAGTGGCAGGGTAAAATATCAACATACAAAATCAGTTGGATTTCTCTACACTAACAAAGACAACTTTGTAAAGGAAGTCAGGAAAACAAATACTACTTTTAACAGCCATGCAAAAGATAAAGTACTCAGACATAAATCTAACCAGACAAAAGACCTATATAAAAAAAAATATAAAACACTAACATAAGAAACCAAAAGAGACCTTTATAATGGAAGAATATACCATGCTCATAGATAGGAAAGCCTTAACACTGAAAATGACAACACTACCCAAACAATCTATGGATATGAGTCAATTCAAATCCAGATCCATCATAATTTTTAAAAGACATGGAAAAGTTAAATACAACATTTATATGGAAAGGACAGAGACCCTGGATAAGCAAAATATGACTAAAGAAGAACATAATAGGTGGCCTCTCTCCCCAGTCTCATAACCTATTATATAGCCACAGTAGTCAAAACAGTCTAGTATTGGTACCAAGACAGATACATGGATCAATGGAATAGAATTGAGAACTTAGTTATAAACCCACCCATATATGGACAGTTCATCTTTGACAAAGGACCAAAACCCATTAAATGTGGAAGAGACTGTCTCTTTAACAAATTGTGCTGACAAAATTGGATATCCACTTGCAGAAAAATGAAATAGGATCCCTATCTCACACCATATACAAAACTAATTCAAGCTGGATCAAATAACTAAATGTGAAACTCAAACCATAAACAATATCAAAGAAAAAGTAGGGGCAAACTTAAGGGCCTCAAGACATGGCATAAATACTCTATCAAACATAATTAAAAACACACAAACAGCTGAAGACAAACTAGATGACTGGGACTGCCTAAAGATTAAGCATTTATGTGCATTAAAAGACTTTTCTCAAAAGAGTAAAAATAAAATTCACAGACTGGGGAAAAAATGACAATGATACATCAGACAAGTGACTAATCTCCAAAATTCATAGAAAACTTCAATACCTTAACAAACAAAGAAACAAAAAAGCAATCCAATTAAAAGTGGGCACAGGACACAAAAAGACACTTGACCAAAGAAGACATTCATGTGGTCAAAAAACACATGAAAAAATGTTCATGGTCATTAGCCAGTAAAGAAATGCAAATCAAACAACAATATTATTATATCATCTCCCCCAGAATTAATAGCAAAGTTCAGAAAACAGCAGATGGTGACAAAGGTGTGGAGAGAGTGGAACACTCATAAACTGCTGGTAGGATTGTATGGTACAACCACTGTGGAAAGCAGTATGACACTTCCTTAAGATGTTGGAAATAGAAATAACATGATCCAGCAATCCCTCTACTAGGTATATCTCTTAGAGAAATAAAAGCCATGACATGAACAGATATATGTACACTCATGTTCGTTGCAGTATAATTCAAAATAGCAAAAAGATGGAAACAACCTAAGCAGCCATCAACGGATGAATGGATAAACAAACTATGCTATGTACACACTGTGGAATGCTATGCAATGTTAAAGAATAACAATATATCCACAAAACACCTCAACGGGTGAACCTTGAGGACATTATGCTGAGTGAATTAGTCAATCATAAAAGGACAATTATTATATAAGACCACTACCATAAAAAGTTAAGAGAAGGTTTACATACAGAAAGAATTATTCTTTGAAGTTTACCAGAGGTGGGAAGAAAAAGGAAGGACAATCACATGTATTAACTTGGGTGAAGAGTAGGACAATATAAAATAAGGGGAATGTCAGCACAAAATGATCCAGGCAGTGGAAGACATAGTAAGGATCACAAGAGTTAAGGCAACAAAGGTGAAGACTATTACATTCACAATCCTGCAAACAATAATTTAGGACTGGATCTGGATTCATAGACAGACACTCAAACTGAAGAGAGGTGGGAAGGCAATTGGGACTATGCCTGAATGTGTATAGTATTATTATTATTATTATTTTTTATTGTGCTTTGGGTGCCAATTTACAGAACAAATCTGTTTTAAATTCAGCATTACATGCACATTTGATTTCACGCCCCAGTTACCATCCCCAACCATAACAAACTCTTCTCCTTTCCCGTCCCTGTGACTAATCCCTCCCTGTGATGTTCTTAACTATGCATTCCTGTCTGTCCAGCTTTCCTTCCATGTGAATTCTCCCCCTCTGGTGTCTTATGGCTGATTGCTCTAAGGGGTGCATCTCCCTAGAATAGGTGAGTGCATCATTCTGGGATAGGTGTTTTGCATGTAGGTCTTTCTACTGATGGACTGAGAGCCAATCCGTGGGAGTAAGTCCATTTCTAGGCCTGAAGGGTAACCCAGGGCCATAGTCTCAGATGTTCCACCAGACTCTTCAACCAGTATTCTGGTCATTTTTGTGTTTTTGAATTTTGTTCCACATTTTTCCTCCCACTCTATCCAGGATTTCCAGTTTTGATCCCTTTCTGAGTGGTTGCTACTGGTAGCTGGGCACCATGTAGTTCTCGTCGCAGGGTCATGAAGGCCGAGGTTCTTGTGGTCCATCTTATCTTTGGACTAATTGTTTCCAGATGCCTTTGATTTTCTTCACTATTCTTTGATTCAGATGAGAGGAGACAAATAGTTGCATCTTAGATAGCTGCTTGAAAGGTTTTAAGACCCCAGTTGCTACTCACAAGAGTAGGTTGTGGAACAAGATTTTTATGTACTATGTTGTGCCAATTGAGCATGATGTCTCCTGAGACTGCAGTCTTGAGTTGGCAGGCCTGGTGATTTTCTCTCTCAAGATGTTTGGTTGTCTTTGAGAAGGTACTTCAACTCTGCTTTCTGTTGTTTCTGTAATGTATGTGGCTAATTTTATTGCCCAGGTGCATATGTTAGATCGTCTTCAGCCAAATCTGTCCTTGGTCTAGGGTATATTGCTATTCGCCTACCCCCACCTAATCTTTTTACCTGTCTTTGCATTTATCTGTAGCCTGATGTTTGGTATTTGTGGTAATGTAGTATTATATATATACTAGCATTTCTCTATGAGTCGGGTCCGACTTGACGGTATATAACAACAACAACAGCATTTGCCTCTGTTGTCTATATCTATGTGTGCATTTCAGTGTCCTTCCTTTCCCCAATGTCATCATGCTGGTCATAGACTCTTTCCATAGTGTCCCTTCCCTCACCCAAATCAACATATGACCCCCAACTAGTCCAAAATTTTCCCTCCTCTTCATTCCCATACCTGGTAACCAACAAAGTGAGTTCCTTTCCCTGAGTAAAACCTTTCCTTGACTTTTTACAATAATGGGCTCTTACAATATTTGTCCTACTGAGAATGAGTTATGTCACTCAGCATAATGTCCTCAAAATTCATCTATGTTGTGAGATGATTCACCTATTCTTCATTATTCTTCAATGTTGTGTAGTATTCCATTGTGTGAATGTACCATAATTTGGTTATCCATTCATCTGTTGATGGGCATTTATGTTGTTTCCATCTCTTTGCTATAGTAAATTGTGCTGAACATGGGTGTGTGTATATGTCTGTTCATGTCCTCTCTCTCTTTAGGGTATATTGCTAGTAATGGAATTGCTGGATCAAAGTGTATTTGTATTTTCAGTTTTTTAAGGAAATGCCGTACCATTTTCAAGAGTGGTTGTACCATCTTGCAGTCCTGTCAGCAGTGTATGAGAGTTTCAATCTCTCCACAACTTCACCAGCATTTGTTGTTTTCTGTCTTGTTGAACTTTGCTATTGTTGCTGGGTGAGATGGTATCTCATTGTTGTTTTGATTTGCATCTACCCTAAGGCATTTGACTGTGAACTAGAAAGCTGGCAGTCAAACCCACCAGCCACTCCTCGGAAGGAAGGTTGGGCAAACTACTTCTATAGTGATACCGCGTTGAAAATCCAAGGAGGGGTCCCTATGAGTCTGGTCTGACTCGATGGCACATAACAACAACAACAGTGGCTAATGATCATGAGCATTTCCTCATGTGTTTGTTGGCCATCTGTAGTGAAGTGTCTGCTCATGTCCCTTGCCCATCTTTGACGTGGATTGTTTGTCTTTTTGATGTCTATAAATTTTGGTGATAAGTCCTTTGTCAGAGATATCATAGCCAAATATTTTTTCCCAATCTGTAGGTTCTCTTTTCACTCTTTTGAAGAAGTCTTTCACTGTGCATAGGAATTTAATTTTTGAAAGGTCCCAGTCATCTAGTTTCTCTTCCACTGCCTGTGAATTTTGCATTTTGGGTTATGCTTGATAATCAACTTATGCCATAAATTAAGATCCCTAGATTTGCCCGTATTATATCTTTGATGAGTTTATAGTTTTGGGTTTTACATTTAAGTCTTTGATCCAGCTTGAGTGTGTTTTTGTGTATGGGGTGAGGTATGGGTCTTGTTTCATTTTTCTGCAAGTAGGTATCCAATTCTGCCAGCACCATTTGTTAAAGAGGATATATTTCCCCTATTTAACATGTTTTTGTCCTTTGTCAAAGATCAGCTCTTCATAGATGGATGGGTCTATTTCTAGGTTCCGATTCTGTTGCATTGGTCTATCTGTCTATCATTGTATCAATACCACACTGTTTTAACTACTGTGGCTGCATAGTAGGTTTGGAGATCCAGGAGTGTGAGACCTCCCACTTTGTTTTTCTTCTTCAGCAGGGCTTTGCTTATCTGAGTTCTCTTTCCTTTCCATATAAAATTAATAATTAGTTTTCCATATCCTTAGAAATATGTTGATGGAATCTGCATCAGGATTGCATTGAATGTGTAGATTTCTTAGGGCAGTATTGACATTTTCACAATATTCAGTCTTCTTATCCATGAACAAGTCAGGTTCTTCCATTTACATAGATCCCTTGTAGTTTCTTGTAGTGGTGTTTTGTAGTTTTCTTTGTATAGGTCTTTTATGTCTCTGGTAAGATTTAATCCTAGATATTTTATCTTTTTGGTAGCTATTGTAAATGGTATTGTTTTCCTTATTTCCTTTTCAGAGGTCTCTTTGTTGATGTAGATGAATTCAACTGATTTTTGCATGTTGACCTTGTATCCTGCCACTTTGCTGAACCTCTCCATTAGTTCCAGTAATTTTTTTTTCTTAGTCTCTTGGGTTTTCTATGTATTGGATTATGTCATATGCAAATAGAGATAGCTTTATTTTTTCTTTGCCAATTTGGATGCCTTTTATTTCTCTTTATTTCGTTATTGCCCTGGCTAGGACTTCCAATACAATGTTAAATAGGAGTGGTGATAGAGGAGATCCTTGTCTGGTTCCTGTTCATAAGGGGAATGCTTTGAGTCTTTCTCCATTAATAATGATGTTGGCTGTTGGCTTTACATATATGCCCTTTATTATGTTGAGATATTTCCCTTCTATCCCTATTTTGCTAAGAGTTCTGAACAGGAATGGGTGTTGGATTTTATCAAATGTCTTTTCTGCATTGATGATATAATCATATGGTTCCTTTCTTTTGTGGATTACATTGATTGTTTTTCTGATGTTGAACCATCCATCCTTGCATACTTGGTATGAATCCTACTTGGTCATGATGTTTTATTTATTTATTTATTTTTGATATGTTGTTGGATTCTGTTGGCTAGGATTTTGTTAAAGATTTGTACATCTATATTCATGAGGGATACTGGTCTGTAGTTTTCCTTTTCAGTGGTGTCTTTCCTTTGTTTTGGTATCAGTGTTATGCTTGTTTCATAAAACGAATTTGGGAGTATTCCATCATCTTCTATGCTCTGGAATAGTTTGAGTAGTATACGTGTCAACTTTTCTCTGAATACTTGGTAAAATTCTCCAGTGCAGCCATCTGGGCCAGGACTTTTTCTAGTGGGAAGTTTTATTTATGACCTGCTCAATTTCTTCTTTTGTTATGGGTCTGTTCAAGTATTCTATCTCTGACTGGGATAGTTTAGGTAGGTCTTGTGTTTCTAGAAATTTGTCCATCTCTTCTAGGTTCTTGAATCTGTTGGAATACAGTTCTTCGTAATATTCTGTTAGTATCTTTTTTATATCAGTTGGTTCTCTTGTGATGTCATCCTTTTCTTTTATTATTCCTGTTATTTGCGTTTTTTTTTTTTTTTTTCCTCTCTCTCTCTCTTTTTTGTTAGATTTGCCAGTGGTTTGTCAATTTTGTTAATCTTTTTGAAGAACCACCTTCTTGTTTTGTTTGTTTTTTCTATATATTTTTGTTTTCTGTTTTGTTTATTTCTGCTCTGATCTTCATTATTTCTTTCCTTCTGGATACTATAGGTTTCTCTTGTCACTCTTTTTCTAATTGTTGGAGTTGTTGAGTTAGAGTGTTGATTTTGTTTCTTTCCCCTTTTTTGATGTGTGCATTTATTGCTATAAATTGACCTCTGAGTACCACTTTCATTGTGTCCCATAGGTTTGGTAAGATGTATCTTATTCTCATTTATATCTAGGAAATATTTTATTTCACCCTTTATTTCTTCTCTTACCCAGAAGTTTTGGAGCAGTGTATTATTCAGTTTCCACAGGTTTGATATTTTTTCCTTGATCTTCCTATCATTGATTTCTAATTTTATAGCATTGTGGTATGAGAAGATGCTTTGTAGTATTTCAATGTGTTTTAATTTATTGAGGTTTGTTTTATTTCCTAACATATGGCCTATTCTGGAGAATGAACCATGTGCACTGGTGAAGAATGTGAATTGTGCTTTTGTTGAGTGGAGTGGTCTATATATGTCTATGAAGTCAAGTTGGTTGATTGTGTTGTTGAGTTCTTATGTATGTTTGTTGAATTTTTTTCTAGTTGTTCTGTCCCTCCTTGAAAGTGGTGTGTTAAAGTCTCCTACTACTATTGTAGAGTTTTCTATTTTTTCTTTTCAATTCTATTAATATTTGCTCCATGTATTTTGGAGCACTTTCATTGGGTGCATAGATATTTATTATGGTAATGTCTTCTTGGTCAATTGATCCTTTCAGCATCATATAAAGTCCTTTGTCCATTATGCTGTTTTTCACCTTAAAGTCCATTTTATCAGAGATTAATATTGGTACTCCTGCTCTTTTTTGGTTGCCATTAGCTTGGGGTGTCTCTGTGTGTGTGTGTGTGTATATATATATATATATTTTTTTTTTTCCACTCCTTAATTTTTAATTGTTTTTATCTTTGTGTCTAAGGTGGGTCTCTTGTAGGCAGCATATCCAAGGGTTTTCTTTTCTTATCCAATCTGCCACTCTCTTTCTTTCGACTGCTGCATTTTGTCCAATCACATTGAGTGTAATTAGTGATTGGTATGGATATTACTGTCATTCTATTGTAATAGAATTTGATGTGTTGTTAGTTTCTTCCTTGTTCAATTTTTTTTCTGTTCTGAGCTCATTTTGTTATCAAGTGTTTCTTCTCTTTTCTTCATTGCTGTTGGTTTTGTGCTTTCTAAGCCCAAATGTTTTTCTTCTTTCTGGGTTTGCTTAGGGGGATTGTTAATTTTCTTTATGGTTACCCTGAAGTAAATTCTTATGTCCTTTAGTTTGGAACAGTCAGTTCTATAAAGACATTGTCTTGTCCTCCTCTCCGTTTGGATGTTTTGTACTTAGAAATTTAATTCCCTCTACTGCTTTGTTGCTGGTGTCATCTGCAGATTAACTCCCTTGTTTCTTTATATGCATTGTTTTATGAGCTTATTTTGAGCATCTATTTCTAGATTTGGTTTGGTTTCTAAGTGTTGATGTCAAGTATCCTGATTCTAATTTGTTGTTCTCTGTTGTGGGTTCTCTATTGGAAGGATTCCCTTTAGCATTTCTTGTAGGGTTGGTCTGGTTTTCACAAATTCCCTTAACATCTGTTTGTCTGAGAATGCCTTGATTTCACCCTCCTATCTGAGGGATAATTTGGTTGGATATAGAATTCTTGGTTGGAAGTTATTTTTCCTACAGTGTTTTATATATACCATCCCATTACCTTCTTGCCTGCATGGTTTCTGCTAAGTAATCAGAACTTAGTCTTATTGGTTGTCCATTATAGGTGACATTTGTTTTTCCCAAGCTGTTCCTAAGAGTCTTTCTTTGTCTTTGGTTTTGGAGAGTTTGATTATGTTATGTCTTAGTGACTTCCTCTTGAGGCCTATCTTGTATGGGATTCATTGAGCTTCTTGGACAGATATCTTTTCTTCCTTCATGATATGGGGGAAATTTTGTTAGCAAGTCTTTGACAATTTTCTCAGTGTTTTTTTTTTTTTTTTTTTCCTCCTCTTGTACTGGTATTCCAATGAGGCATATGTTGTTTCTTTTCATCTTGTCCCATACAACTCTAGGTTCTCTTCATTTCTCTTAAATCTTTGTTCTGATTTTTCTTCATAGAGGCTTGTATCAAGGGATTTGTCTTCTAGTTCGGAAATGCGTTCTTCTAGTCTACTCTTTTGTCCTTCCACTGTGTTATCTAACTCTGTAATTTTAGTGTTCATCTTCTGGATTTCTAACTGCTATTTTTGTGAGTTCTAATTGTGTATTTATCTTGTTATTTTGTTCTTGAATGGTTTTACTGAATTTTTCCAGGGTACTCTTTGTTTTCTCATTGATTCTGTTTGTAGTTTCTTTGAATTCTTTGAGAGTCCTAGATACATACCTTCTAAATTCCTTCTCAGATAATTCTATTTCTTGTTCTTCTTCCATTATAGATAATTGTTTAGCCTGGGGTTTAATTTCTATTTTCTTGTCCTTTTTTTTTTTTTTTTGTTTGAGGTTGTCTGGTGTTCTTGGACGTTTTGAAGTTGTTGTCTTTAACTGTAAGTTATGTATTAATTTATTTCACCCTGATTTTATGTTTTACTATATCTGAAAGTGCTTAAGACATTTGACTGCTAACCAGAAGGCTGGCACTTCAAACCCACAAGCCACTCCTTGGAAAGGAAGATTGGGCAATCTACTTGATAGCAATACTGCCTTGGAAACCCAAGGAAGGGTTGCTATGAGTCAGATGCAACTTGACGGCAGTGAGTTTGGCTTTTTGGTTCATATATGTGAAAGTGTGGAGCAAGTGTACTCTTTTGGTTATTAATTCAGTAGTATTTGGTTGCTCTCCAGTTCTTATTGCATTGGTGGAATTACTTGTGGGTATTTGGATGCAGGTCTCTGTTCATCATGAAGGATATTTGGAGTTGGGACGAGCAGGTGTTGTGGTGATTTACTGTGTTCCTTCTATTGGAAGAGGCAAGGGAGAAGAGGAAAGAAGAGAAAGAAAAGAAAAGAAAAAGGCTTCAGTAGCAAGTTCCCATTTTCTATGTTTGGACTAGCATTGGTGGCTCAGGGGTGTGGTTTGTGACTTCTTGGGATGGCTACTATTAAGGATGTTGTACTATTAATCAGAGACCCATGGTTCAAAATTGACAGAGACTCCAATGAGTAGAAGGCCACTGCTTTTCACTTGAATCGAGAAGCCACAAAAACCCAGTACCCTGGTCCACTCTGTGCTAAAAAGTGGTCATGGAAGAGTTGAACCTCAGCTTGCTGCCATGCTGTAGCTCTGGGCTCCGTCTACTCAGCAGAAGTTTCCCCCTTTCCCCCTCTCCTTTCTGAACTCTGCAGCAGCCTGAGCCAAGGGGGGGGGGTTGATCTGTTTCCCAGTAAGGTTATCTACTCATTCAGCTCAGCTCCCAAGGTCTCTGTCAAAAACTCCTGGTGTAAGTATTCCAAGTTCCCAATGTTTCTGTGGGTTCTATGATTTTTTTTTTTCTTTTCCCTCCTTTTCTCCACCTATCTCTTTTGTATTGCTAATGAGTCCAATACAATCCAATCACATATCAAAAAAAAATATATATATATATATATATGAACAAGTGGGATTCATACCAGATATGCAAATGTGATTCAACATTACAAAAACAATAAATGTAATGTATGATGTAATTGAAACAAAGGAAAAGAACTGTATGGTCATAGCAATTTATGCAAACAAGACATTTGACAAAACCATGCTAGATAAAAACAGACCACAAAATAGGAATAGAAGGGATATTTCTGAACATAATTAAGGACATATACACAAAGCAAATGGCCAATATTATTCTCGACAGAAAGAATGGAAGCATTCCCTTGCAAATGGCAAACACACGAGGATACCTTTTATTTCTACTCCTATTCAGTATTGTATTGGAAGTCTTAGCTAGAGAAATAAGGCAAGAAAGAAAAACAAAGGCATCCAAATGATCAAACAAGAAGTGAAATTATCTCTATTTACAGATGATATAGCCTATTGCAGGAAATCCCAAAGACTCAACAAGAAAAATACTAGAACTAATAGAAAGATTCAAGAAAGTGGCAGGACATAAGATCAACACAGAAAAATCAGTTGGATCCCTCTACATTACCAAGGAGAACTCTAAAAAAGGAAATCAGGAAAACAATAACCACACAAAATATGAAGAATTTAGGAATAAGTCTAACCAGAGACAAAAAATACCTGTACAAAGAAAAGTACACAACATTGCTATAAGAAAGAGACCTACATAACTAGAAGAATATACAATGCTCATGGATAAAACTTTAAAAAAAAACTCACCACTTTGGAAATTATTAACGTTTTCATAATATTAAGTCTAATATTACTTTATTAATATTACTTATTAATATTAATTAATATTAATATTACTATCCATGCTCAGGGATAGTAAGACTTAATATTGTGGAAATGTCAATACTTCCCAAAGTGATCTACAGATATAATGCAATCCTGATCCAGATTCCATCATCATTCTTTAAAGATATGGAAAAACTAGTCACAACTTTATGTAGAAAGGGGGGAAAAACCCTTAGATAAACAGAGAAGTACTAAAGAAGAATAGCAAAACAGGTGTCCTAACACTCCTTGATCCTTAAACATCTTATACAACCCTAATAATAAAAACACCCTGGTATCAGTACAATGACAGACCCATAGACCAATGGAACAAAATTGAGAACTTAGAAGTAAATCTATGTACTTATGGACAGCTGATCTTTGAGAAAGGGCCAAAACTCATTAAATGATGAATAGATTGTTTAACAAATGGTGCTGACAAAACTGCATATTCATTTGCAGAAAAATGAAACAGGGTCCATATCTGTTACTGTACACAAAAACTAACTGAAGATGGATGAAAGACTTAAATGTGAAACCTACAACTGTAAGGATCATCAAAGAAAAAATAGAAGCACACTTACATACACAAATACATGGCATAAATATTATATCAAACATAATTAAAACCACACAAACAGCAGAAGGCAAAGTAGGTGACTGGGATATTGTAAAAATTAAATATTTATGTTAATCAAAAGATTTCACCAAGAGTACATAGAGAACCTACAGACTGGGGAAAAAAAATTATGGCAACGACACACTGGACAATAGGCTAATGTCTAAAACTTACAGAAAACTTCAACACCTCAACAAGAAGACAAATAATCAAATTTAAAAATGGGCACAGTATATAAGCAGACATTTAACCAAAGAAGACATTCAGGCGGCCCCAAAAAGCATGAAGAAATACTAGTTTTCATTAGCCACTGGAGAGATGCAAATTAAAACAACAATAAGTTATCACCTCATACCACCATTAATAGCAAAGTTAAAAAAAAAACAGAAAACAAGAAAAGCTGGCAAGGGTGTAGAGAGATTAGAACTCTTATACACTACAGATGGGATAGTGCAACCACTGTGGAAAGTGGTTTGGTGCTTCTTTAAAAAGTTGGAAATAGAAATACTATATGATACAACAATCCCACTAGTAAAGATATATCCTAGTGAAATAAGAGCCATAACATGAACAGCTATAAGCACACTCAAGTTCATTTCAGCATTATTCATAATAGCCAAAAGATGGAAACAACCTAAGTGCCCATCAATGAGGATGGCTAAACAAACTATGATACATTCACACAATGGAATACTATGCAATGTTAAAGAATAATGATGAATCTATGAAACATCTCATAATGTGGTTCAACCTATAGGATATTATGATGAATGAAACTAGTCCATCATAATATATATGTATATATTATGAGACCACTGGTGTACAAAACCAAGAAAATGTTTACACACAGAAATATTCTTTGAAAGTTACCAGGGGTCGAGGGGAAGGGGGAGTAAATCACTAACTAGAGGGTTGTTGTTGTTGTTGTTATGTGCCGTGGAGTCGGACCCGACTCATAGCGACCCCTCCTTGGGTTTCCGAGGCAGTATCACTACGGAAGTAGGATTGCCCAACCTTCCTTCCGAGGAGTGGCTGGTGGGTTTGAACCGCCAGCCGTCTGGTTAGCAGGCAAGTGTCTTAGCCACTAAACTAGAGGGTAGACATATATTAATTTGGGTGAAGGGAAAGGCAATATACAATAAGGAGGAGGCCAGCACTAATGGATCAAGGCAAAGGAAGACATTGGGAAGAGGAAAAGAGTTAAAGGCAACAAAGGCAAATATTATTACATACATGATCCTGTAATAGCAGTGATAACAATAATCTATAAGTAGATCAAAAGATAAACACACAAGTTGGACAGGTGTGGAAAGACAAATGGGACTACACTTATGGATACACATAGGCTTGACAGAGGGTATTTCTACATATGTATCTATATTTTGTTTCAAAGATATCCATGAATATAGTAGAGCATATAACAGGCAAAGGTATGAAAAAATGTTAGCAAATACCTTTAGGTAATGAGTTACTTGACCTGGATGCTCAGGATCATAATCTAGGGCGACATCAAGGTCAATCACCATAACACTGTTCACAAAGACAATGTTCTTCATTCTACTGTGGTACTGGGGTCTTAAAAGCTTGAGTGGCCATCTAAGGTGCAACCCTTGGTCTCTCCTCATCCTGAGCAAAGAAGAGTGAAGAAAATCAAAGACACATGGAATAAATTAGTCCAAAGTACTAATAGACTGTGTGAAATGCAGCCTCCATGATGCTAAGACCAGAACTACACGATGCCTGGCTATCACTGGTGATCACATTGAAAGGGATCACAATAGGAGTTCCTGGATAGAATAGGAGAAAAATGTGGAACAAAACTCACAGTAATAGAATGGACCAGGCTTACTGGTCTAATGGAGACTGGTGGACCACCCAGTACTATGGCCCTTAGACATTCTCTTAGCCTGGGACTGAACTCACTTTCATGGCTCAACTTTCAGCCAAAATAGATAGGTCTCTAAGGTGCACAATAGCACCAGGAGGTAGGCACCCCTTTCAACAATCAATTACACAAGATCAAAAGGGCAGCATTTTGCCATAGTTACAACTCAGAAGGCAGGAAGGACTAGGAAGAAGCACAAATGAAAATGACAAACACAGGGAGGAAGTGGGAAGACTGCTGTTACATTGTGGAGATTGTAATGAATGCCACAAAACAAAATGTGTATGAACTGTAGAATGGAGAGCTTATGTGCTCTGTCAGATTTCACAGAAATCACATTAAAAAGTTAAGAATATATATATTGGGATACAAGCTGGAGTAGTTATGCCAGAAGCTCTTACTCTTCTCTCTAATATCTAGGAGCCTTCAAACAGTTCCTTAAACATGCCAAACTCTTGCTATCTTGGTTGCCTTCTCAAATGCTATTTCCTCTGCCTAGAACACTGTTCCTCCATTCTCTCTCTTTTCTTTCCCTCTGGGTATTCTCAGAAAGATTTCTTCTGGGATCCATGCTCTTCTCATCATTCTCTACTACACTATAAAGTCCATGAGGGCAAAAACAAGGCCCGGTGGCTCATCCCTATTTCTCAGAGCCTAAAACCATGCAGGTCCACAATGTGCACTCAGTAAACAGCTGTTGAAATGATGAATCTTTGAATGAATAATGGCTCTATTCGTGGACATCAGCTCTCCTCTAATCCTTGACTCATCACTTCTTCTGGTTCTTAATCTAATTTTGCCCTCAATCATTGATTTTCTGGATCCTCTAATAAATCTTACTGCCACCTTCCTCAAGTGCTACTTTCTAACTCAGCTGCTATGTAACCCAAGAATATCCCTGGGTAAGCTTGAGTCCCATCATCCACCTGGTATCACTGGGCTCTGTCAAGTTTCTCCCCCTGGGCTCCACTGTCACCAATTAGTAATGTCACTTTCAGGCCAGTCCCTAACACAGAGCTGAGTCACAAGGAAGGAGACGGCTGGAGGAATCTCCTAGAGCTGAAACCAAGGAGAAATGTATGACAACTATAGAGAATGTCTCCAGTTGCCAGAATCCTAACCCTTGACCCTGAAGTTAAATTACATACACTCTAAATCCTTATATTTAGATAGAGAAAGATTTCACCAGACTTAACAAAGTCATATGTTATTTCACTGAAGTGGTTCCAGAGATGACATAAGTGCCCAAGAAGTTTAGCTTCTCCCTGGAGATGTTGGGAAGTTTGACATCTGAGATAGGAGATGAAGGAGGTGGGGCAGGAAAGGAGAAATAATTGCAGATATTAGGCTCTGCCTGCAGTTGGTGGCTTTAGAGACATTGTCCCCTGAGTTGTGTTATCTCTTTAACAAACACAGAGACAGTGAGTCACATCTAAATATAGCCAGAAGGATATTACACAGAATTATTCAACAGTAATGCAGGAGGCTGCTACTCATCACTGTTCTTCCTGGCTTGATTTTACTATCAAATGAAGAACTTTTTTCACTTCCAAGTGTCCTGTATTGAATATGAGTGCCAGGAGCACCAAGAGACAAACAATGAGCTCACCCCTCACTCCAGTTCTCACAGAAGTCTGACATTTGCTTTCTCTCCATAGGTCTTCCTGGAAATAAAGAAAGCAAGTGTGTAAGATAATTAATTTCCAGAGAAATCAGTCATTGATTTGGCTTGGGAATCATGGAAAGGCTACGGTCATGGTTCTTTGTTTTTTGCCCTCTTGTGTGATAAATTTCTTCTCTGATGTGAAATTAATATCTGATTCAAAAAATTACATCAGATAGGTCTGGGTTCAAACTCCAGCTCTACAATTCACTAACTGTGTGACTTTGAACAAGTGACTATCTACTTGTGCTTCAGTTTCTCATCTGTAAAACAATAGCATGTTTCTCAAATAGCAGTGAGAGGGTTAAATAAAATAATTCATTCCAAATTCAACAATTATTGAGTACCTACTATATGCCAAGAGTTTAAGACATGTCAGTGAAGAAAACAGAGATTATTGTCCTCATAGAACTTATATTCAGCTTAGGTAGATAAACAAGCGGTAAATTAATAACTAAGTAAATTATAGAGCATTAGAAGGTAGTAGATGCTACAGAAGCTACAGAAAAAAAAATGAAAATCAGGTGAAGTAGACTAAATGTTGAGACATATTTTTCACTGTGCTTCCCATTGACAGGTGAATCTAACTTCCATCTCCTTGAATGAGTCAAATCTGACTCATTGTGATCCCTCCTTGGGTTTCCGAGGCAGGATCACTACAGAAGTAGATTGTCCAAGCTTCCTTCCAAGGAGGGGTTGCTGGGTTTGAACCATCAGCCTTCTGGTTAGCAGTCAAATAAATGCCTTAGGCATTATGCCACCAGAGCTCTTTTTTTTGAATCAGGGCTTCCCTTAGTGACTTACTTGCCCAATAGAATGTGTCAGAAGTGATGTTCGGGAATTCCAGAGCAAAGTCACAAAAAGACTTGCAGCTTCCATCTGAATCTCTAAGAACTTTCTCTTGTTGTTGTTGTTAAGTGCTGTCGAGTCGTTTCCGACTCATAGCGACCCCATGCTCAGCAGAACGAAACACTGCCCGATCCCGCGCCAGCCCCACAATCCCTGCTATACTTGAGCCCATCATTGCAGCCACCGTATCAATC
>NW_006921795.1:3730246-3732546 GCF_000298275.1 Orycteropus afer afer | reverse complement strand
TGCATATGAGCAGTTGATGGTCTGTTCCACAATCAGCTCCTGGCCTGGTTTTGGCTGAAGATTTTGAGCTTTTCCACCGCCTCTTGCCACAGATGTAGTCAATCTGATTCCTGTGTGTTCCATCTGGTGAAGTTCCACCAGAACTTTCTCTTGAGGAGTGCTAAAGCACAATGTAAGAAATTTGGCTTCCCTGAGCTCACCATGTTAGAGAGGCTATGTGTAGGCATTCTGGTCAATAACGTAGCTGAGTCCAGCATTCCAATCATCCACACCAAAGCATCAGACATATGAGGGGAGCTATCTTGCACCTCCAAATCAGTTCATGTGTTGAATACCACCAAATTATCTGAATTGATGCTTTCTGGTGTGAAAGAATTGCCAAGATGACCCTGGTCTGAATTTCTGATACACAAAATCATGAGATATAATAAAATGATTACTATTTAAAGATCTTGATTTTTAGGATGGTTTATCACCCAGTAGATAACCCAACAGATAAGAATAACAAGATTTAGATATAATGCACATAAAACTCTTATCTCAACTGCCCCAAAATGGAACCAAATTTATAATCACCATTAGTATTTTTTCACAAAATTTCTTTCCTTTCAGCAGGAACAATTTCAAAGCCTGGACTTTCTATTAGGCACCACTCAAACATCATTTAGGCATTTCTGCATGAGGAGTGGATTCTGTTTCTCCTTTTATTTGATGATGTCCCTAGAAAAAAGGAGGTGTAAAGAGACTCAGGTTCTAGAATTCATGGATGGCAAGCTAAGGAAAGAGCACCATATGCCATTATGAGCAGGCATTCATTCCCAACAACACACACACCTCTTCACACCCTAAAATTTTTCAGACTGCATTTTGAAAAGCAGAGGAATTCTCTTGGTAATCATATCATACCATTCTCAGGAAAACAGTTACAACTGTGTATCACTAATTGACACAAAGTTCTTGTGACAGTGCTGTGAAGGACCATAGGCACAAATATCATAAAGCTCGCTCTCTGCTTTGCTCAGTTCCTGATATTAAGAAAATTGTGAGCCTTTTGGTATAGAACAGCTATGCTCACAGAGATGCAAAGTTTGGAATTTTCTTTGAGAAAAATGAAAGAATATTACCATATTGATTAATTAAGTATATATTACAGGAGACCGGCAAGATGGCAGACTAAGTACAAAGACTGCACAGACCCTCTTCAACAAAGAAAAGGGAAACAAATTAACACAGACACAGAAGATAATCCTGGACCCTGAGCCTTGAAGGGAAGGATATAGAAGTGGATTAAACTCCAACTAGCAGAAGAATTTGCGTGAAAATACCAAAAAAGGAGACATACGGAGCTGCGGTCTGGCAGTGATCCTGAGCAAACCTTATGGCACAGACAGCTTGGAGATTCCCGAGTGGTGGTAAGACCTAAGAATTAACCAAAAAATCAGCCCTGCTAGCAAGGGACTGCATGAAGGACTGTGCACAGTGGCTGGGGAATAAACGGAGAAGGTGGAGAGAAAGGCGGGCTGAGCTGTGGACTTTTGCAGGTCTGGAGGATGCCACCATTTTAAAGGTTTAAAAGTGGCTTGACTATTTTGGATATTTAAAGAGACAGCGCTCTTGCAGATTCCTGGGGCTTAAGAAGGTATTCTGCTTTCAAAAAACCCAATGATGCTCCAGGCCTGCAAGACTGAAAAGGGGCGACATTCCTCTTGTTACTCTTACACCCCACACCTGCTTGGTGAATGGAGGTGCAGCCATCCCCCACTCCCACCTACCTTCTGGGCCCACAGGAACTCCATCACAGTCTGTGTACACAGACGGAGCCTGGGTGCCCTGCCCCATCCTGCACTGGTTCTTTCTTTCTTTTTTTTTCCTCTTTTTTATTTTTATTTTTTTTCTTTTTGACTTTTTGTTTTCCTGGTGATTAGTTTGCTTGTATTTGTCTGTTTTTAAAACAACTATTATTGCTAATATTTTTGTCCTTTTTATTGTTATTCTTAATCTTCCCCTCCCAGGTCCTAGTTTTCAGCATTTTTTCTTTTCCTGTTCCTGGTTGAATTTTTTTTTTTTTTTTAATTTAAGGTTTGTTTTGTTTTGTCTTGTTTTCTCCCCTATTTTCTCATGGTTAACCCCATTCATTGTTTTTCTTTTTGCATTTTTCCCATTTTTTCCTTTATTATTCTCCGTCTCTACTTTTTTTCTCTTAGTGCCCTATACCCAGATATTGCAGGTTTTTTGTTTTTTCTTCTTGTTATTCCCTTTTTTCTTTTATTGGCTACTGTTCCTGTGTGATTACATGGTGT
>NW_006921795.1:3719124-3719694 GCF_000298275.1 Orycteropus afer afer | reverse complement strand
AACTCTTTTAAAGTCTGATTGATGTATTTTGGGGCTCTTTCATTGGGTCCATAGATATTTATTATGGTTATATCTTCTTGTTCAATTGATCATTTAATCATTATAAAATGTCTTTCCTTCTAGTGTATGGTGGCTTTTGTCTTAAAGTTAATTTGGTCAGAAATTAATACTGCCACTCCTGCTCTTTTTTGGTTACGATTTGCTTGATATATCTTTTTCCAACCTTTGATTTTTAGTCTATTTTTGTCTTTGTCTTTAGGTGTGACTCTTGTAGACAGCATATTGATGAGTTTCATTTTCTTACCTGATATACAACTCTCTGTCTCTTGAGCAGTGCATTTAATCCATTATCATTCGGTGTAATTATTGACAAGTATAAATTGGTTGCTGTCATTTTGTTATATGTTTTTTCATGTGCCTTGGTTTCTTTGTTCCAAATTATTTTTTATGCTGAGCTCATTATATTTATGGATCATGTTATCATTTTCTTTGTTGCTGTTGTTTTAGTATTTGCTGAATATTTGTGTTTGTCCTCTTTTTTATTGTGATGTGAAGGTTTATCATTTTTCT
>NW_006921795.1:3715570-3719024 GCF_000298275.1 Orycteropus afer afer | reverse complement strand
AGGACCAGGTTTGCTGGTCTGATAGAGCCTGGTAGAACCACTGAGATTATGGCCCCTAGCTGCCCTTCATGTCTGGAATTGAACCCACACTTGTGGTTTCCAGCCAAACAAAAAACAGGCATATGAGTTGAACATTTACCTCAAGTAGGTACTCTCCTTGGAGAGAAGAATTATGGGAAAAAGAAGGGCTGCTTATGCACAGGGAGACAGCTCAGGGGGCAGGAATCCATGGAGAGATGGACACAGGGAAGAGGTAACTATGGGGAGGAAGTGGGAGGCGAGCTGTAGCATTGTGGTAAACTGTGGTCAATGTCATGAGACAAAGTATATGTGAACTTCTATAGGGAAAGTGAATTTGCTCTGTAAATCTTCACCCAAATCTCTCTCTCTCTCTCTCTCTCTCTCTCACACACACACACACACACACACACAAGAATGTATTCCAAAGGAAGGAGAATCTTAGTATATGATTCAAAAAGAGAGAAAACACCTCCATCTAAATGGCAAATGACCACAGGTAGACATCTTAAACAAAAATTAAGGGTCATAGGATAGCAAGAGTTATTTTAGGATAGAGATGGAATGTAAATAAGGAAATGAGTGTCATTTAAAATATCAAATGCTGGGCAGGGGGAAAAAAATTGAGCAGAGAAATCACAGGATATCCAGTTATTTGATTAGCTAAATGTTTTACATTATAGTTTTAATAAAGCGTCCCCTCCCCTAGTACCATGTCATGTGACAGTCTCTATGCCTATATCCCTATTCCCATGAGGGACTATACTTATGCCTGGACCTATGAGAAATCCCTGGGTGATACAAATGGTTAAGTATTTAACTACTAGGTAAAAGGTTGGTGATTTGAACCCACCCAGAGGCATCTTGGAAGATAGGCCTGGCAATCTGCTTCTGAAAGGTCACAGCCTTGAAAAGTCAATGGAGCAGTTTCATTCTACACACAAGAAGTAGTCATGAGTCTGAATCCACTTTACAGCAACTAACGACCTATGCCTATGATAGCCAAATGACTCCTGTACCATACCACCATGTAATGGCAGCTATTAAAATTGCAGGCACAGAATCTGAGATAAATCCATCTGCTTCTGGGTTGCAGTCATCATTAGAAGGGTAATTAAAATACATATTTATTGAATGTCTGTAATGTGTTCAGCAAGATGCTTTGGAAACTATGAAAAAATGCACTTCCTGACCTCAAGGAACTTGGATAAAGAAGAAAATATCTGAGAGAGGGAAAAAGAAAAGGATAGATATTAAATATCTTTGGAGGTCACATTAAAAAAAATGATCAATAACAAGCAACAAGATCCCTACTTTGTCATTATAGGAAAGAGAAGAAAGAAAGACAGCCTATGGAAGCCTAAATAGTTCTTGATCTCTAGTCTTCTCTGCTAGACTCTTATCTCAAGTTGGAGGGGAAAAAGAATGTAACCAACTGCTGTTGAATGCCTACTATGTTCTGAGTTTGATAGTTATGATTCACTTACTCTTCACAACTACCTATAAGAAAACGTTACCATCAAAGAATTGACCATGACTCATGTCTGGAAGAGTTGAAAATCTATACCCTTTGCTCTCTGACAAGCCACAGTGCTTATTTACAGTTAATGATTTCTCGATTTGCAAAAATGCTGTTTTCTTTGAGACATATGCATGTAGGTTTATGCTTTGCCAATATGAGTCAGTTGTTATTCATAGAGCTGTTTCATATGGTGAGAGAACATCCCCATACTCAAAGAGATCGTGAGTTATAGGTGGAACTGAAATCTTTAAGAACATCTGGGCCTCTGAGTGGTTCATGTCATTGGTAGCTTTCTACAGCCATATAGCTCAACATCCGGGTGCATATCAAATTCTGAAGGAATTTATTTGATGATTCCTGACCTCAGAGAATTTGAATCAGCAGTAGGATGTGTTATGAATTGAATTGTGTACCTCAAAAATAAATATGGAAGGGAGACAAGATGATGTTCTGTTAATATACTGCACCTAATCCCTCTACAACAGAGACTCAAAAAAAAAAAAAAAAAACTGAATAAAAGAGACAAAAATAATGATCCTGGAAATCAGGGCATCAAATGAGAGGATAAAGAATCAGATTGAGAACCGACTGGAAAGGGAGATGAGTTAAGTACAGTGACTAGGGAGAGAGAAGAAGCCAGGATCTGAGGAAGCATGGCCATTGTAAGGCACAGAGGCATCATATGTGGATGAGGAGAAACCACCTTCATGGAATTCACACTATGATAGAGACAGTGTGGACAGATCTGGAGGGAAGTAAGGTGAGCAGAATAAGCACTGGATCTGCAAGAGGAAAATAGGTTAGATTTCTAGTGGTAAAGGGAACTGTGGAGTGAGAAGGGCACCAGAGAAGGGGAATGCAACAACTAACCATTAGTAAACACTAGTCATTTGGGTTGACAGTCCATGTAAGGGTAAAGTCATGTGGGGTGACAGTTGGAGAAGCTAGACTCAGAGCAGGCTCTCACTTGATTGGGTCTGGGCAGGAGCTAGATAAGCAGCTGCATGCACCCAGACCCCTGCTAGTGAATTGAAACTGGAGAAGTGTATTCTCCACTCTAATAAACACACCATCCCAGCAACTAGGGGTGGACCCTCTTCTTGCCCCTACTGATCTGGTGTCTAGGGAGATCCCCTTTGCTGCTCTCAACTGCCCAGACTCCTGGCCACCCTCTCAACAGCCCAGCCACCCATTGTCTTGTGCTCCAAAAAGAAAGAGCCAGGGTCTGTGGTTCTCCCTGCATGTTCCTGTGTCACTGACTGATCTTTCTCATACTGCATGGAGGCATTCATTCACACCAGCCTTCTCCCACATCCATGGGTGCACACTCTGGTGGATCAATGAATTGTGGCACAGCTGCCTATTCCCATGGCTGTTGGCCAACCATAACTAGAAAAACCTCTCATCCTTTATTTTACTCTTCCTTTCTTCCTTTTCTCTTCCTTTTTATTTTTTATCCCTCCCTTTTCTTTTTCTTTTATTTTTACCAATTGTTCTTCTTATCCACAAGTAAAAACAACAACTTCAAAATGTCTCAGGGACAACAGACAACTTCAATTCAAACAAAGACACAGGACAAGATATTGGGACCAAGTAACAAAAATAAAGAACTAGGAAACCTCCCAGAGGAAAAATGGGTAATAGAACTACCTGATAAGGAGATTTCTCTCTCTCTCTCTCTCTCTCTCTTTCTCTCCCTCTCTCCCTCTCTATAAATACATATCATCTGTCTGTCAAAACAAACCCACTGACATCAACTTGATTCCAACTCATGGCAACCCCTGTTGGGTTTCCAAGGTGGTAAATCTTTATAGAAGTAGATTGCCCCATCTTCCTTCCATGGAGCAACTAACTGGTGGATTTGAACCACCACCCTTCTGGATAGCAGTCAAATGCCTTAGGCACTACACCACC
>NW_006921795.1:3712416-3715470 GCF_000298275.1 Orycteropus afer afer | reverse complement strand
ATGTATATATATAAAACCCAAACTCAACCCACTGCCATTGAGTCAATTCTGACTCATAGTGACCCCCATTGAGTTTCCAAGGCAGTAAATCTTTACAGAAGTAGATTGCCTCATCTTCCTCCCATGGAGTGGCTGGTGGGTTTGAACCCCCAACCTGCTGGTTAGAAATCAAATGCCTTAGACACTGTGCCACCAGAGCTCCTTTATATATATCCTTCCAAGAACTCAAGGAAAGCACAGACAATATCCTGAAAATTCAGGAAAACAACAAAATTAATAGGCAATTAGAAATCATACAAAAACAACTATTACAAATTCAGAAGATTAACACTAAAATTACAGAGATAGATAACACATTGGGAAGAAAGAAGAGTAGAATCAAATTGTCTAAAGAACAGATTGGACATCTAGAAGACAGGCTCCTTGACATCAGCTTGTATGAGGAAAAATCAGAAAAAAAGAATGAAAAAAAAATGAAGGAAACCTAAGAGTTATATGGGATGATATCAAGAGAAATAACTTACATGTGATTGGAATTCCAGAACAGGAGAAGACAAAAAAGACAGAGAGGAGAGGGAGAGAGAGAGAGAATTGTTGAAGACTTGCTAGCCGAAAACTTTCTTGATATCATGAAAGATGAAAATATATCCATCCAAGAAGCTCAATGAACCCCATACATAGTAGATCCCAAGAGAAAGTCACCAATACATATCACAATCATATTTTCCAAAACCAAAGACAAAGAAAGAATTTTTAGAGCATCTCAGGAAAAACAAATTGTTACCTACAAAGGGCAACCAATGAGACTAAGCTCTGATTTCTCAGCAAAAATCATGCAGGCAAGAAAGCAATGTGATGATATACAAAACCTTGAAGGAAAAAATTGCCAACCAAGAGCTATATATCCTGAAAAACAATCCCTCAAATATGGGTGAAGTTAGGACATTCTTAAATAGAAATTAAGGAAATTTGTTAACCTTTCAAGAAATGCCAAAGGGACATTTGGACAGAAAACCAACAATAGAAGAAATAACCTAAGATTAAAACATATAACAACATTACCCAGAAGCAACCCAGAAAATATTCTCAAAACTAAAATAAGTTTACAAACCCAAAACCAAACTCACTGCTGTCAAGTTGGTCCTGACTCATAGCGACCCCTCCTTGGGTTTCTGAGGTGGTATTTCTACAGAAGTAGTTTGCCCAGTCTTCCTTCCGAGAAGAGTAGAGAACCAGCAGCATCATCAACTACAAAGTAAAGAATGGAAATAAATGGTATAATTACAGAATTCCCAAATGAAGAGGAAGTCAGGATGGTATTAATATAGAATAGACTGTTCCAAATTTGTTGTTGTTGTTGTTGTTTGCCATTGAGTCGCCCCAACTCATAGCGACCCCTCCTTGGGTTTCTGAGGCAGTACCACTACGGAAGTAGGAATGCCCAACCTTCCTTCCGAGGAGTGGCAGGAACTTAAAAATTAACTACAGAATATGTATAGAACACTCCACCAACAAAAATGCAATATACATTCTTTTCTAGTACTCATGGATCATTCTGCTGAATAGACCACATTTTAGGGCACAAAACAAGCTTCAATAAACTAAAAAGCACTGAAAGACTACAAAGCATCTTCTCAGAGTAGATCGCTGTAAAATTAGAAATCAATAAAGGAAGATCAGGGAAAAAATATCAAACGTGGAAACAGAATAACATCCTCTTTAAAAACTACTAGGTAAGAGAAGAAATAAAGTATGAAATTAAAAAAAAAAAAAAGGTCTATAAGCAAATTAGAATGAGAACACAACTTACTAAAACCTTTGGGACACAATGATAACAATAGTCAGAGGTCAATTTAAAACAATAAATGCACACATCGAAAAAGAAGAACCGAAATCAATACCTAATGCAACAAATCCAACAATTAGAAAAAGAGAAACAAAAGAGCCCAACAGTGTCCAGAAGAAAGGAAATAATAAAGATCAGAACAAAAATAAATGAAAGAGAAAACACAGTAACAATAGAAAAAAATTGACAAGGCTAATAAAGTCATTTCTTTGACAGCATTAATAAAATTACAAAACACTGGTGTATTTAACTAAGAAAAGAAAGACAAGATGCAAATAACACAAATAAGAAATGAAATGGGTGATTTCACAACAGAACCAACTGAAATAAATAAGGTAAAACAGTATACTGTGAAAAAAATATACTCCAACAAATTTGAAAAGCTAGAATAAATGGACAAATTTCTAGAAATACATGACTGACATAAACACAGAATGAGGTAGAAAATTTGAACTGGCACGTAACAAGAGAACAAATTGAAGAGGTTAAAAACAAAACAAAACAAAAAAAAAACCTCTCAGCGAAAAATGATCTTTCTACCAAACATTCAGTGAGCTGACACCAATCCTACTCAAACTATTCCAGTACATAGAAAAGGATGGAATAATCCCAAATTCATTTTATGAAGGAAGTATAATACTGATACCAAAACCAGGAAAAGATAACACAAAAAAGGAAAAGACAGACCAATATCCCTTATGAGTATAAACACAAAAATCTTCAACAAAATCTTAGCCAACAGAATTCAACACTATATAAAAAAATAATACACCATGACCAAGTGGAAGGCAAAACAGGTATACAGGTATTGTTCAACATCAGAAAAAATTCACTTTCCATACAGCAGTTCATATACACTTTCTCTCATGACATTGACTACAATTTACCCCAAAGCAACAGCTCCCCTCCCACTTCCTCCTGATAGTTACCTCTTCCCTGTGTCCATCACTCTATGCACTCCTGCCCCCTGAGCTGTCTTCCAGTGCTTAAACAGCCCTTCTTTCTCCCATGATTGTTCTCTCCCAGGAGTGTATCTACCGCAGGTAAATGTTCAACTCCTATGCCTGTCTTTTGTTTGCCTGGAAGCAACAGGTGTGGGTTCAATTCCAGACCTCAGGGGCAGCTAGGGGCCATAGTCTCAGTAGCTCCATCAGGCTCTATCAGACCACCAAACCTGGTCACACCTTTCTTTTCTTTTCTTTTTTTTT
>NW_006921795.1:3699989-3705906 GCF_000298275.1 Orycteropus afer afer | reverse complement strand
TCTATTTCTAAAAATTTAGTATTAATCTTCTGGATTTTTATCTGTAGATTTAGAATCATTTTTAACTTTTCATTTATTTTGTCATTTTGTTCTTGTGTTTTCTTCCAAAATTCTTCTAGGGTTTTGTCTGTGTTTTCCTTGGTCTGTCTCTCAATCCTTTGAAGATACCTAAATATAATTCCTTTGAATTCCTTATCAGAGAGTTCCAATGCTGCTTCTTCCTCAGGGATGTGATCAGGGTCTGTATCCTCCTAGTGTGTTTCTACCACTTTATCTTGCTTCTTTGTGTGGACTGTGACAGTCTGTTGTCTCCAAGATATTGTGGCATTGTTGTATTTAGATCTCTGTTAGCAGTTTGTGAAGAGCAGCCAAGAGTGAGTCAGACTTTTCTTGGTGGTTGTTTATCATTAGCCCATTGGTGGAGAAGGAAGTGGTGGCTCTCACTCAGTAAGTGAAGCTTTCTAATCATCCACATCCAGAATGTCCTTGTAGTTCCCAGCAAGTGGAGGCTGTTCTTAAGTCCCTGGAATCTGGGAGATTGCTGTCGCTTTATATATCCAAATGGCCAAACCACTTGTAAACATTCAAAATGGCTGTGCCGTCTAGACACATAAAAGTCCACAGCTCAGCCTGCCTTCCTCTTCACTGGTTCACCTTTTATTCACCAGCCACCAGAGCAGTCCTCCATGCAGTCCCTGCCTACCAGAGCTGATTTTCAGGTTAATTCTTAGGTCCTACCACCACTCAGCAATATCCAAGCTGTCTGTGCCATCAGGATCACTGCCAGATCGCAGCTCCATATGTCTCCTTTTTTGGTGTTTTCATGCAAATTCTTCTGCTAGTTGGAATTTAGTCCACTTCTATATCATCCCTTCAAGACTCAGGGGTCCAGGATTATCTTCTGTATCTGTGTTAATTGGTTCCCCTTGTCTTTGTTGAAAAGGGTCTGTGCAGTCTTTCTGCCTATTCCACCATCTTACTGGAACTCAATGTCAGATGCCTTGACTGCTGCTTTTGGTGTTGATTGTAGAACCAAGTGATACAAAATCTTTGACAACTTTGATCTTCTCTCCATTTATTGTTATGCTGCTTATTGGGCCAGTTGTAAAGATTTTTGTTTTCTTTATATTGAGGTGTAATCCTTACTGCAGACTGCAGTCTTTAATCTTCATTAGTAAGTGTCTCAAGTCATCTTCACTTTCAGCAAGCAAGGTTGTGTCAGGTGCATATTGCAGGTTGTTAATAAGTCTTCCTCCAATTCTGATGCTGCATTCTTCTTGATACAGTCCAGGTTCTTGGATTATTTGCTCAGCACACATATTGAATAAGTATTGTGAAAGGATACAACCCTGAAGCACTCCCATCTTTATTTTAAATCATACACTATCCCCTTGTTCTTTTCAAATAACAGTATACTGCTCTATGCACAGGTTCCTCATGAGTACAATTAAGTGATTTGGAATTTCTATTCTTCTCAATGTTATCCATAATTTGTTATGATCCGTACAGTCAAATGCCTTTACATAGTCAATAAAACACAAGTAAACATATTTCTGGTATTCTTTGCTGTTGTCCAAGATCCATCTGACATGAGCAGTGATATCCCTCATTCCACAGTGAAAAGGCAGAGTCCCAATGTTACCAAACAACACAGCAGGTCACTAATTCAAGTCCAGAAGAAGTCCCAAGATCTCCAGGTCATGGCAGGCTGCTGGACAGTGACTTGGCTCCATGTAGTTTTCAAGTGTGCCAAAAAGCTGGAGACCTTCCTCAAAGCTGCTTCTTATATACTGGAAACAGACCACCTCTATAAAGCAGCTACTGAGATGCTCCAGGAGAATCCACCATGAGACTGTTTGCCAATCTCGCCATGGGGAATAACTACATCCAGGTGCCAAACCACTCAACCAAGCCCAGCCAAGCTAACAGCAACCTTTACTATAATGGGTAGCCTTTCAATTCCTGGAGGCTTCTTTTTTGCCAGTTCCTTCAGTGCAGCTTTGATTTTTTCCTTCAGTACCTTCAGTTCTTGATCATATGCCACCTCCTGAAATGCATGAACATCAACCAATTCTTTTTGGGACAGTGACTCTATTCCTTCCATCTTCTTTTGATATTTCCTGAACCTTGTAGGAACTTCCAATTCACTTCCAATTTCACTCATAGAACTTGTCAATACTAAAACTCGAGGCTTGAGTTTTTTCTTCAGTTCTTTCAGCTTGAGAAATGCTGAGCATTTTTTTCCCTTTTCATTTCTAACTCCAGATCCTTACACATTTCATTTTAATAACTGACTTTGTCTTCTTGAGCTGTTCTTTGAAATCTTCTGTTCATCTCTTTTATCTCATCATTTCTTCCATTTGCTTTAGCTACTCTCCAATCAAAAGCAAGTTTCAGAGTCTCTTCTGATATCCGTTTTGGTCTTTTCTACTTTGTTGTCTTTTTAATGACATTTTGCTTTCATGGATTATGTTCTTGATGTCATTCCACAATTCCTGTGGTTTTTGATCATTGGTGTTCAATGTATCAAATCTATTTGTCTGATGGTCTCTAGATTCAGGAGGAATATAGTCAAGGTCATAGTTTGGCTCTCATGGACTTGTTTTAATTGTCTTCTGCTTCAACTTGAACTTGCATATGAGCTGCTGGCTTTGTTTTGGATGAAGATATTGAGCTTCTCCTTCACCCTTTGCACAGATGTAATTGATCTGATTCCTGTGTATTCCATCTGGTGAAGTACACATGTATAGCTGTCATTTATGTTGTTGAAAAACAATATTTGCAGTGAATAAGTAGTTGGTCTTGCAAAATCCTATCATGTGACCTCTAGTGTAATTTGTATCACCAAGGCCATATTTTTCAACTACTGGTGATTCTTCTTTGTTTCTAACATTTGCATTCCAATCATCAGTAATAATCAACATATCTTGATTGCATGTTTGGTCAATTTCAGACTGCAGAAGATAGTACAAATCTTCAATTTCCTCATCTTTGGCTTTGGTGGTTGGTGCATAGATTTGAATAATAGCTGCAAGAACTGGTCTTACTTATAGGAGTATGAATATTATCCTATCACTGACAGCATTGTACTTCAGGATGAATCTTGAAACATTCTTTGTGGTGACAAATGCTACACCATTCCTCTTCAATTTGTCATTCCCAGCACAGTAGATCATATGACTGGCTGATTCAAAATGGCCAAAACAAGTCCATTTTACCTTACAAATGCCTAGGATATTGATCTTTACGTGTTCCATTTCATTGTTGACAACTTCCAATTTTCCTACATTCGTACTTCATACATTCCATGTTTCAATTATCAATGAATGTTTGCAGCTGTTTCTTCCCATTTTGAATCGTACCATGTCAGCAAATGGAGGTCCTGAAATCTGTACTCCATCCACATCATTAAGACTGATTCTACTTTGAGAAGACAGCTTTTCCCCAGTCATATTTTGAGTGACTTCTGACCTGAGAGCATCACCTTCTGAAACTATATCAGACAATATTATAGGGATATTCATAAAGTTTTCCAATACTGTATCAGGCAGTGTTTCACTGTTATTCATAAAGTTTTCACTGGCCAATTCTTTGAGAAGTGGATTGTTCCTTCCTTCTTCTAAGTCTGTCTTAGTCCAGAAGCTCAGCTGAATCCTGTCCACCATGGGTGATCCTGCGGGTATTTGAAATACTGGTGGCAGAGCCTGTTGTTGTTGTTGTTGTTATGTGCCATCGAGTCGGCCCCGACTCATAGCGACCCCTCCTTGGGTTTCCCAGGCAGTATCATTGCAGAAGTAGGATTGCCCAACCTTCCTTCTGAGGAGGGGCTGGTGGGTTTGAACTGCCAGCCTTCTGGTTAGCAGTCAAGTGCCTTAGGCACTATGCTACCAGAGCTCCTTGGTGGCAGAGCCTACAGCCTCACAAAAACATGCAAGCCAGTACAGTAAGACAAACTGACAGATGAGTGGAGGACTATCCAGTTTATAGATGCAAATCAAAACAATATCCCAGCAAAAATAACAAAGTTTAAGGAGACAGAAAATTTGGTGAGTGTGTGGAGAGAGTGGAACTCTCAGACATTGCTGATGGGACTATAAAATAGTATAACCACTGTGGAAAATGTTTTCACAATCCCTTAAAAAGTTGGAGATAGATTTACCATTGATCCAGCAATCTCATTTCTATGTATGTATCCTAAAGAAGTGAGAGCTAGAATACGAATACGTATATACCCACCTATGTTCATCACAGTAGTTTTCACAATAGCAAAGAGATGAAAACAACTAAGTGCCCACCAACAGATAAATGGATAATCAAACTGTGGTACATACAATTCAATACTATTCAACATTAAAGAATAATGAAGAATCTGTGAAATACCTCATAATGTGGATGGACTTGGAAGACATTATGCTGAGTGAAATGTCAGTCACAGAAGGACAAATATTGCATGAGTTCATATGACAGAAAATAAAGGAAAGTTTTACACATGGAAAGAAACATTCTTTGATGGTTACCAGGGATGGCAGGGAATGCAGACATAATTTCTAGCTAGGTAAAAGACATGTATTGATTTGGGAAAAAGGAAAGACAACACACCAAAAGTAGTGACCAGCACAATATCACTAAGGAAAATGAACACACAGAGAGGTACACAAGCGGTACAGACAACAAAGGGAAACACTAGTACGTACACACCATTACTGCTTTATCAGTAATTAAAAACAAAGATTAAGTTATTAGTGGATACATAGATAGACAAATATAATGATCAGGTATGGATAGGTGAACTGGACTATACTCATGGCTATATTTATGCCTAGAAGACAATATCTCTACATACTTATTTGTATGTGCTACAAAATGCCCATATATACAAATTTACAGGGGAAAAAGTTATGATAATTTCTTAGCCACAACCAAATACCTGAAAGAGAAAGTCATCAGGTCTGTGGGCTTGAGACCACAGTCATGGGAGACATTAAGCTCAATTGGTATAACATAATACACAAAAACACTGTTCTACATTCTACTTTGGTGAGTAGTGAATAGGATTTCAAAAACTTGTGACCAGTTATCTAAGATGCAACTACTGATCTCTCTTCATTTGGAGCAAAGAAGAGTGAAGGAAATCAAAGACACATGGAAACAATTAATGCAAACCACAGCCTACATGACCCTGAGACTAGATGATGCCTGGCTAACACTGCAAACCACTCAGAAAGGGATCAAAATTGGAGATCCTGGATAGAGTGGGAGAAGAAAGTGGAACAAACTCAAAATAATAATAATAATAACTAGGCTTACTTGTCTAATAAAGACTGGTGAACCACCCAAGACTATGGGCCTAAGTCACCCTTTGTGTCTGGAATTGAACTCACTCCCATGTCTCAACTTTCAGGCAAAGAATAGACAGTCCTATGCGATGAACAGTTACACCAGGGAGGTACACACTTCTTAGAACAATCAACCATAAGAAATCAAAAGGGCAGCATTTGCACAGGGATAAAATTCAGAAAGTAAGAATGCATAGCAAAGAGGAACACAGGAAGTAAGTGGGAAGAGAGCTGTTACATTGTGAAGAATGTAATCAGTGTCACAAAACAAAATGTGTATAAATTGTTGAATGGGAAATGAATTTGCTCTGTATACTTTCACCCAAATCACAATGAAAGGTTAAAAAAATAAATAAGTAAATGTGGAAGTCTTAATCTCTGTACCTATAAATATCACCCTGTGTGTATACAGAAATTGTCTTATGTTAATAACATCATACTAGAGTTTTGTTGTTGTTGTTATGTGTCGTCGAGTTGCCCTGACTCATAGCGACCCCTCTTTGGGTTCCCAAGGCAGTATCACTACAGAAGTAGGATTGCCCAACCTTCCTTCTGAGGAGTGGCTGGTGGATTTGAACTGC
>NW_006921795.1:3697391-3699889 GCF_000298275.1 Orycteropus afer afer | reverse complement strand
GTGTTCTGGTTACCTAGTGCCACTCTGACAGGAATATATACCATAAATGGGATGGCCTTAACAAACAGGAGTTTATTCTTACAATTTGGAGGCTTTAAGTCCAAGTTCAAAATGCCAGGCTCTAGGGGCTGGGTGAAAGCCCCTCATCCTTGGGGTCCAGCTTTGCCTCCTGCTCCCCACCTACAGGAGCTAGAGGCATTTCTTCACTCAGACAGCTGCTGGCTGCTGAGGCTGAGAAACCCCAAGTTTGACAAGTAGAAAGGTACAGTCCAATGTTACCAGCATAACATACTATACAAAATTGATTTTGGAAAAATGTTTTGTGTAGTATGTTATGCCAATATTTTTGAGCAGCAGGCTGCTGAGCAATGATACAGCTACATGCAGGGTCCAAGCATTCCATAGGCTAGAGACCATTTTCAAAACTTCTCCTTATATACAGGAAGCAGACCACATACTCAAAGACAGCTACTCAGCTGATCAAAGTAGATTCCACCTTGGAGTTGATTATCAGTCTTATCATGGGGAATACTACATCCAGCTGCCCAGCCACTCAACCAGGCCTGGTCAAGTTGACACACAAACATAACCACCACATGTCACAGACATACTTAGTAGTTCAGCCTGTCCACCCATCTATCCATCCATACCTATGTTTGCCTTCACTGATAACGCAGTACTGTATGTACAAAAGCATTCATCTTTGTTGTCTGCACCTCCATGTACCTCTCTGTGTCTTCCTCTACCTCAATGCCACTATTTTGATCACTCACATTTGGTACATTGCTCTTCTCTTCACCCAAATCAATACTTATCTTTATCTATCTAACAGTGTTCCCTCCCCCACCCTTGGTGACTGACAAAATTTACTTCCATAGATAAAACTTTACTTCACTTTTACAATAATGGACTAATACAATATTTGTCCTTATGTAATTGACTAATTTCACTCACCATAATGTCCTCCAAATTCATCTATGTGGTGTTTTGCAGATTGTACGTTATTCTTTAGGGTTGCATAGTATTACATTGTATGTATGTACCATAGTTTGGTTATCCATTCCTTAGTTGATGGACAGCTAGGTTGTTTCCATCTTTTGGCTGTCATAAATAGTGCTTCAATTAACATGGATGTGCATATGTCTTTTCTTGTCATGGCTCTCACTTCTTTAGGATATATACCTAGTAACGAAATGGCTGGGTCAAATGGTATTTCTAATTCCAATTTTTTAAGGAATCTCCATACTGCTTTCCACAGTGGTTGTACCATTTTACAGTCCCACCAGCAGTGTATGAGAGTCCAAATCTCCCCACATCCTCTCCAGAATTTGTTATTTTCTGCCTTGTTGAATTTTGCTACTAGTGCTGGGGCAAGATGGTATCTCGTTGTTTTGATTTCCATCTCTCTAATGACTAACGATTATGAGCATTTCTTCATATGTTTGTTGGCCACCTGAATATCCTTGGTGAAGTGTTTATTCATGTATTCTGCCCATTTTTTAATTGGATTATTTGTCTTTTGTTGTTGATGAGGTGTGGGAGTTTTCTATAAATTCTAGAGATAATTCTATTGTCAGATATGTCATTGCCAAATATTTTTTCCCAATCTGTAGATTCTCTTCTGACTCTTTTGGAGAAGTCTTTGAAAGCACACAAAAATTTAATTTTTAGAAGGTCCCATTCACCTAGTTTCTCTTCTGCTGTTTGTGCATTTTGGGTTGTGCTTGATAGACTATTTATGCCATATATTAGGGCCCCTAAATTTGTCTCTATTTTATCATTTAGGAACTTTAGTTTTAGGTTTCACATTTAAGTCTTTGATCCATCTGGAGTTTGTTTTTGTGTGTGGTGTGAGGTACAGATCCTGTTTCATTTTTCCGCAAATGGATCCATTCTCTTGCCTATTTAATGGATTTAGGCCCTTTGTCAAAGATCAGCTGGCCATAGGTCTTTGGATCTATTTCTGGGTTCTCAATTCTATTCCATTGGTCCATGTGTCTATCATTGAACCAATACCAGGCAATTTTGACTACTGTGGCTGTATAGTAGGTTTTGAGATCCAGCAGTGTGAGACCTCCGACTTTGTTCTTCTTCTTTAATAGTGCTTTGCTTATCTGAGGTCTCTTTCATTTCCATACAAAATTAGTGATTGTTTTTTCCATATCCTTAAAAAATGTTGATGGGATCTGGATTGGGATTGCACTGAAAGGATAGATTGCTTTGGGTAGAACTGACATTTTCACAATGTTCAGTCTTCCTATCCACAAGCATGGGATGTTCTTCCATTTATGTAGATCTCTTACGGTTTCTTGAAGTTTTTTTTTTTTTAGTTTTCTTTGTACAGGTCTTTTGTGTCCCTGGTAAGATTTATTCCCAAGTCTTTTATTTTTTTTGGTAGCTATTGCAAATGGTATTGATTTCCTTATTTCTTTTTCAGCAATGTCTTAGCTGGTGTAGAGGAATCCAACTGATTTTTGGATGTTGATCTTATATCCTGC
>NW_006921795.1:3696186-3697291 GCF_000298275.1 Orycteropus afer afer | reverse complement strand
ATGAAGTGGTGTCTTATAAAAAGAGGATAATTGATGCAGAGAGACACATAGAGGAAAGACAGACATGATATGAGGACCCATTTACAAGGAAACAAATGTCAATTGCCAGCAAACATCTAAAATCAGGAATCCACAAAAGGAATCAACATGACTCAGATCCAGATATGTACTTTTATTCCAGAACCACGAGAAAATAAATTCCTGATCTTTAAAACCACCACTTGTGGTATTTTTTTGTTACAGCAACACTAGTTAACTAAGACAATGTGGCAGCCAGGAATCATTTGCTGGACAATTCGGATGCAGTGAGCTATGGACTAACTATTGGTGGATTGGCGGAAGACTCATTAACAATCTGCAATATACAGATGATACAATCTTGCTTGCCGAAAATGAAGAGGACTTGAAGCACTTACTGATGAAGATCAAAGTATGAATTACACCTCAAAATAATGAAAACAAAAATCCTCACAACTGGACCAATAACCAACATGATAAATGGAGAAAAGACTGGAGTTGTCAGGGATTTCATTTTACTTGGGTCCACAATCAATGTCCATAGAAGCAGCAGTCAAGAAATCAGATGATGTATTGCACTGGGCAAATATGCTGCACAAGACCTCTTTAAAGTGTCAAAAAGACAAGATGTCACTTTGAGGACTAAGGTGAGCCTGACCCAACCCATGGTATTTTCAGTCACCTCATACACAGGTGAAAGCTGGACAATAAATAAGGAAGACTGGAAAAGAATTGATGCCTTTGAATTGTGATCTTGTGAAGAATATTAAATATACCATGGAGTGCCAGCAGAATGAATAAATCTGTCCTGAAAGAAGCACAGCTGGTTGCAAGTGACCATCTAGATGCAGCGATGGGTCTCTCCTCATTCATAGCAAAGAAGAATGAAGAAAACCAAGGACACATGGAGACAATTAGTCCAAGGGTACACCATGTGATCCTCAGCCTATATGACTATGGTACCAGAAGAACTAGATGGTGCCTGGCCACCACTGTAAACCACTTAGAGGGGGATCTATGTAGGAGATCCTGGATAAAGTGGGAGAACAATGTAGAACAAAACTCAAAATCATGAAAAAAAAAAAAA
>NW_006921795.1:3694258-3694840 GCF_000298275.1 Orycteropus afer afer | reverse complement strand
GGCTTTTCTTGCTGTTCTTTTTCTAATTGTTGGAGATGTTTGTTTAAAGTGTTGATTTTGGCTCTTTCTTCTTTTTTGATGTGTGCATGTATTGCTATAAACTGGCCTCTGATCACTGCTTTTGCTGTGTCCCAAACATTTTGGTGTATTGTGTTTTCATTCTCGTTTGATTCAAGGAACTTTCTAATTTTAATTTTTATTTCTTCTCTTGCCCAGTGTTTCTTAAGGAGGGTATTGTTCAGTTTCCGTTTGTTTACACTTTTTCCATTAATCTTCCTATTGTTGATTTCTAATTTGATAGCATTATGATCTGAGAAGATGCTTTGCAGTATTTTAATGTTGTTTACTTTATTAAGGCTTGCTTTATGGCCTAACATATGGTCTATCACGGAAAATGTTCCTTGTAGACTGGAAAAGAATCTATATTGTGCTGTTGTTGGGTGAAGTGCTCTTTAGATTTCTTAAGGTCAAATTGGTGGATTGTATGGTTTAGCTCTTCTGTATCTTTGTTGAGTTTCTTTCCAGTTGTTCTATCTTTCAAAGAAAGTGGTGTATTAAAGTCTCCCACTATGACTGTGGAGT
>NW_006921795.1:3672960-3694158 GCF_000298275.1 Orycteropus afer afer | reverse complement strand
AAAAAAAAAAAAAAGGACCAGTTTTCTGATCTGATAGAGCCTATGATAGGGCCATAGAGACTATGGCCCCTAGCTGCCCTCAGATCTGGAATTGTACCCGCTCCTGTGGCTTCCAGCCAAACAAAAGGCAGGGAAATGAGCTGAACATTAACATAGAAGAAAAGAAGGGCTGTGTATGCACAGGGAGACAGTTCTTAGGGGTAGGAGTGCATGGGAGGGAAGGACACAGAGAAGAGGTAACTATGGGGAGACAGTGGGAAAGAGCTGTTGCATTGTGGGAAATTATAATCAATGTCATGAGACAAAGTTTATGTGAACTACTGTATGGAAAATGAATTTGCTGTGAATTTTCACCCAAATCACACACACACACACACACACAAAGTACAGCTGGAATGCTCCTTAGAAACGAGAATGGCCAGACTTTATCTCACTTACTTTGGTTATGTCAGAGGTGAGCAGTCTCAGGAGAAGGATATCATGCTTGGTAAAGTAGAGGGTCACTTTGAAAGGAAAGCGCCTCAATGAGATGGATTGATACAGTGACTCCGATGATCGGCTCAAGCACAGCAAATATTGTAGAGATGGCACAAGACAGGGCAGTGTTTCATTCTGCTGTATATAGGGTCGCTATGAGTTGGAGCCTACTCAACAGCACCTGACAACAAGAACAACAACATGAATCATCCTATTAGAAGTTCTGTCCTAGATGCTTTAGATGCAGCATATGACCATCCATTTTTTTATTGTTTCCCTGTATACCATACGAATCATCTTAAAAGAAATCACTAAGTGGAAACTTTACAAATGTGTTTAGTTACATTTTACTTTGTGTTAGTCAGGGTCCCATCAGGAAAACAGACACCACCCCACACATTTCAAACTGGATTTCATTACAGCATATTGGTTACCCAGGAACATAGCTATACAACTGAGAAGCCATACAAAGATTAGTGATAACCAATCTTTACGCTGCACTGAAGGTGAAAAACAAGATGCCAGGAAATGATAGAATGCCAATTAAGATGTTTCAACAAATGGATGCAATGCTGGAAGCACTTATCCATCTATGCCAAGAAATTTAGAAGACAGTTACCTGGGCAACAGACTATCCATAGTTGTGCCCATTCTAAAGAATGGTGATCCAATAGAATGTGAAAATTATCATATAATATCATTAATAGCACATGCAAGGAAAATTTTGCTGAAGATTGCAGGAGCAAATGGTTGCAGTAGTACATAGACAGGGAACAGCCAGAAATTCAAGTCAGATTCAGAAGAGGATGTGAAACAAGGGTGTATTTGCTAATGTTGGATGGATCTTGACTGAAAGCAGAGAGTAGCAGAGAGATGTTTACCTGTGTTTTATTGACTATGGAAAGACATTTGACTGGGTGGATCATAACAATTCATGAATAACTTTGTGAAGAATGGGAATTGCAGAACATTTACTTGTGCTCATGAGGAGCCTGTACATAGACCAAGACAAAGTCATTCAAACAGAAGAAGGGGATACTACAGGGTTTAAAATCAGGAAAGGTGTGCCTCAGGGTACTATCCTTTCACCATACTTACTCAATCTGCAGGCTGAGCAAATAATCCAAGAAGCCAGACTATTTGAAGAAGAACACAGCAGCAGGATTGGAGGAAGACTCATTAACAACCAGCAATATACAGATGACACAACCTTGCTTGCTGAAAGTGAAGAGGACTTGAAGCACTTGCCGATGAAGATCAAAGACTTTACTATGGTCTACACTTCAAAATAAAGAAAACAAAAATCCTCACAACTGGACCAATTAGCAACATCATGATAAATGAAGAAAAGATTGAAGTTGTTAGAGATTTCATTTTACTTGGATCCAAAATCAATGCCCATGGAAACAGCAATCAAGAAATCAAATGACTTATTGCAGTGGGCAAATATGCTTCAGAAGATCTCTTTAAAGGGTTAAAAAGTCAAGATGTCACTTTGAGGACTATATTGCACCTGACCCAAGCCATGGTATTTTCAATCACCTCATTTTCATGTGAAAGCTTGATAAAGAATAAGGAGCACTGAAGAAGAATTGATGCCTTTGAATTAGGTGTTGCTGAAGAATATTGGATATACTATGGACTGCCAGAAGAACAAATAACTTTGCCTTGAAAGAAGTTCAGCCAGGATGCTCCTTAGAAGCATGGATAGCAAGACTTCATTGTATGTACTTTGGACATGTTATCAGGAGAGACTAGTCCCTGGAGAAGGACATCATGCTTGGTAAAGTGAAAGGTCAGTTAAGAAGAAGAAGACCCACAAAGAGATGGATTGACATGGTGACTTCGATAATGGGCTCAAACATAGGATGCTGTAGGACTGAGCAGTGTTTTGTTCTGTTGTTCATAGGGTTGCTCTGAGTTGGAACTGACCCAATACCACGTAACAGAGGCCACTCCACCCTCAGGCCTGGAAAGGCAAAGAAGAAATGGTGTTACTGAAATGCAATTCCTGGGTCACCTACAAAAGCTGAAACCTTGGCTGAATTGTGGGATCTGGGGCCACAGAAGATGGAGCGTCCTGCAGGGGTAGGAACCACAGAGAAAATTCTACACTGAGTAGATGCAACAAATCAGAGATGGGGCCTGGGCAGGGGTATTTTTTAAGTTACAGTAATGTGCAGTTCTAGTAGGGTAGTGCCTAAGGCATTTGACTGCTAACCAGAAGGCTGGTGGTTCAAACCCACCAGCTACTCCTCGGAAGGAAGATCAGGTAATGTACTTCCGTAGTGATACTGCCTCAGAAACCCAAGAAAGGGTCACTATGAGTTGGATCCAACTCAATATCTGTGAGTTTGGGTTTGAATGTGCTGCTAGAGTTGAGAATTGATTTGCTTATTGTTTCCCTGTATACCATATGAATTATCTTAAAAGAAATCACTAAGTGGAAACAAAAAAAGGAACAAAATGTATTTATCATTGCATTCTCAGTAAACATCAGTGTCTATCCTGAAGGAGTGTGTAGACACTCATTATATATGTATCAAATGAATGAATGAATGAATGAACAGGGATGGCCCAGAGTTCTTGTGGAATTAGATGGACCAATGGATGCCATTTCAGGACAGAGGGAACATGTAGTTATAAATAAGTCAGTGTTAAAGAGATGAATGGTTGTACTAAGGATAATCCCCAAAAAATGTCTTTTAGCCTGAAATGAATTAAATGCCAAGAAAGGAGCAGATTCCTAAAAGAAGATGGAAGTAACTGAATCCAAGTCAGCTGTAGGTCCACTTTGTCAATGTAGAGTTTCCACCCCCTGGGTTCAAAAAGGCATCTGTAATGACTCTGATGACTCTATCCTGGTTTAATATGATCCCACTTTTCCTATCAAGCCAAGTGTCCCATGTCTCTCTTTCTATCTTGCCTCCAGCATCTAGTTGTATGCAGAAGGCAATTACTGGCAATCAGTGGCACTGCTGGAGCTGGTATCCACCCCTGAGTTTAAAGAAATGGCAGATAACTGTGTCCCACCTGGAACAGAAAACCAGTACATGCTCTACTAGCAGTTTTTAATACACCACAAAGACCTTTGCCTCCCATCCTTCCATTCCTTATATGCCTTTCCTTTTATCTCTTTTTTCCCCCATTTCCCTCTTCCTTTTGTTCTTTCCACATCCCTATTTTCTCTGGTCACTGCCTTCTTCTTTCTTTTCCTTCCCAGGTCTTCACATCCTAGACCTTACCTCCACTTCGAGTCTTCCTCAGCCAGCGTTTCCATTTTCTTCAGAATGAAATAGGATTAAGTACAGACACGTCATTGAACATCTCATCAGGGAAGAAGGATGACACACAGCTTTAAAGAAGAAAGGAGAGTGGATTGCCTTGATTGCTCCCCTGAGAAAATTTAGAGCTTGGGATATTTCAAATTGACATGAAAGAGGTACAGGCAAGGTCACTGACAACTATTTCAGTCCAGTCTGGGCTTTAACCAGCCTCCTGTCCACAATGCAGGAAGCTCCTGTCAGAGCTCTGCCTCCTCTTCATTACAAACACAGACTTCTGTGTCTCTCAAGCTCAGGGGATGAACTATGACCACAGCCAGCAATCCCACAGTCTTCAAGATGCCAGAACTGGCCACAGTTTTCCTGCAATGAAACAGTCTATCGAGGAGACAAACACATACTAATGTGACAATGATTCCCAAGACTTATTGCACATCAAAATAATCTAAGGAGCATGTAAAAACTAACTGGAGGTGAAGGCCCTCCCAGATATACTGAGTTAAGCTCCTCAGGCATAGAGTCCAGGCAGGCAGTCTGGAGCTTTCCACTAATCTCTGAGCATCACCACCCTGAGGGCACTTTGCATCTAGAAATGAAGGCACTTTGCATCTAGAAATGATAGGGAATTTAAAACTAATTCACAGGGGATGTCTCTGTCCAATGTTTTATGACTGCATTCACATGATCGACATAACAGCCAAGGCATATATTTTCAGGCCTAATATGTGGATTTCTAAATAAGCACACACACACAAAAAATCTCACCATGGCAAATTACCAGCCCCTCACTCTGTTAAGGACTCAGACTTTTCCACAAGGACAATTAAGGTAGCAAAATATATGGTAGCGTAGTGCCTAAGGCACTTCACTGCTAACCAGGAGGGTGGCGTTTCAAACCCACCAGCCACTTCTCAGAAGGAAGGTTGGGCAATCTACTTCTGTATTGATACTGCCTTGGAAACCCAAGGAGGGGTTGATATGAGTCAGGTCCGACTCAACGGCACATAACAACAACAAAACATTTTGGTGAAGTCTGTTACCCTTCTTCATTGTCCCTAACATTTGTTCTAACCTGCTTTCAGATGCAGAGAACACCATGGGAGAGCACCTTCTCATTTTCTCCTGGCCTCACACCCCACAGTAATGGCTGCTTGGTGAATGGCCACTCTTGAAGACCCAAGTCTTCTCTCCAGCTCCATCAGATAGAATGGGAGAACATTCCAATGCTGAGAGCCTTGACTGCCTATTTGTACCCAAGGATGGTGCATGTTACTTCCTCTGCGAAGAATACAGGGACAATATACCACGGAGGAGAGAGGTTTCTCCCAGGGATTTCTTTTAACACTTGCTTTGGGAAAAAGCTTTTCCTTCATTAAAGCAGGTATTCGGCTCTATCCTATGGTTTTGGAACTTTGTGTGTGTATGTATGTATGTGTGTCTAATGGACTTTATTATTATATTTTTAAAATGCATCTTATTGAAATATGATTTATGTACAGTGAAATACACAAAACTAAAGTGACATGAGTCAATGCATTTTTTTTCCAATGTTCCCTCCCACCCTTGGTAAACAACAAAGAATATTTCTTTCCATATACAAACCTTTCCTTGACTTTTTACAATAATTAACTAATACTATATTTTTCCTTCTGTAATTGACTTATTTCACTCAGCATAATGTCCTCCAAGTTTATCCATGTTATGCAGTGTTTGGCAGATTCTACATTATTCTTTAGTGTTGCATAGTATGCCTTTGTGTGTATGTATCATAGTTTGGTTATCCATTGTTCTGTTGATGGGCACCTAGGTTGTTTCCATCTTTTTGCTATTGTAAATAGGGCTGCAGTGAACATGGGTGTGCATATATCTGTTCTTGTTTTGGCTCTCACTTCTTTAGGATATATACCTAATAATGGGATTGCTGGGTCAAATAGTATTTCTAATTCCAGCTTTTCAAGGAATCGCCATACTGTTTTCCACAGTGGATGTTTCATTTTACAGTCCCACCAGCAGTGTATGAGAGTCCCAATCTCTCCACATCCTCACTTGTTGTTGTTATTTGCCGTCGAGTCGCCCGACTCATAGCGACCCCTCCTTGGGTTTCCGAGGCAGTATCACTACGGAAGTAGGATTGCCCAACCTTCCTTCCGAGGAGTGGCTGGTGGGTTTGAACCGCCAGCCTTCTGGTTAGCAGTCAAGTGCCTTAGCCACTACGCTACCAGAGCTCCCCCACATCCTCACTAGCATTTGTTATTTTCTGTCTTGTTGAACTTTGCCATTAGTGCTGGGATAAGATGGTATCTCATTGTTGTTTTGATTTGCTTCTTCTGATGGCTAATGATTGTGAGCATTTCTTCATGTATTTGCTGGCCACCTGAATATCCTCTTTGGTGAAGTGTCTATTCATGTCTTCTGCCCATTTTTTAATTGGATTGTTAATCTTTTTGTTGTTGAGGATTTGGAGGTTTCTGTAAATTTTAAAGATAAGTCACTTGTCAGATATGTAATTATCTACAAGTAGGAATTTGTTGTTGTCATTTTGTTATGTGCTTTTATGTGGTATCAATTTCTTTGTTCCATATAATTTTCTGTGCTGAGCTTGGTTTGTTTATGAATCAAGTCATCACTTCTTTCATTGTTATTGGTTTAGCATTTGCTAAATATTTGTGCTGGTCCTCTTTTTTATTTCGATGTGAAGTTTTATCATTTTTCTTTGAGGCTACTGTACAATTTAGTTTAGAACAGTCTGTTTTATCTTGTAGTTGTCTTGACTTCCCTACCATTTAGAAGTTCTATAACTACACAATTTTATTCCTCTTTTTGGTTTGTAGTTGTCCTCATTTGTCAATTGATGTCTCTGGTTCCCTGTTTACAATCTTGTAGGTTTATTTACTTTGGATACTTCTATAACTGGGTTGGTTTCTAGGTTATGTCATCATGTGTGTTAATGGTCAGTTGTTGGCAGTTGTTGGTTCTCTGTCCAAAGGACTCCCTTTAGCATCTCTGTAAAGTTGGTGTGGTTTTAACAACTTCCCTTAATTTCTGCTTATCTGGCAATATTCTAATTTCACCATCATATTTGAGGGACAATTTTGCTGGGTATATAATTCTTGATTGAAAATTTTTCTATTTCAGTATTTTATATATACCATCCCATTGTCTTCTTGCCTGCATGGTGTCTGCCAAGAAATATGAGCTTAGTCTTATTGGTTGTCCCTGGAACGTAACTTTTCATTTTTCCTGTACTGTTTTCAGGATTCTTTCTTTGTCTTTGGTTTTGTTGAGCAAGATGATGATATGTCTTGGTGATTTTCTTTTGAGGTCTATCCTGTTTGTGGTTTGTTGGACTTGTTATTCAACAATCTATTCAGATATATTCTCATCTTTCATCTTACCAGGAAAATTGTTTTCCAACAAAATTTGGCATTTTATTCTGTGGTTTTATTTGTCTCTTTCTGTTCTTGAATTCTGATTACACATAGCTTTTTACTTTTGCTGGTATCCCACATGAACATTAGTTTTTTTCATTTTGTTTTTATCTTTTTTCTGATAGATGCTTTTCCAAAAAAATATTGAGGTATTTGCCTTCAATCTCACTAATTTTGTCTTCCATTGATTCAATTCTACTCCTTTGCCTGTTCAATGTTTTCTATTTGTGAAACTTTAGTATTAATCTTCTGGATTTCTGTCTGTAGATTTTGTATCATTTCTAATTTTTCATTTATTTTGTCATTTTGTTCTTGTATTGTCCTTCTAAATTGTTCTAGGGCTTTCTCTTTGTTTTCCTCAATTTTGTCAGTGTTTCCTTTATCAGCCTCTCAATTTGCTGAAGGTACCCACATATAATCCTTTTCAACTCCTTATCAGGGAGTTCCAATGCTGCATCTTCCTCAGGGATGGATTTTGGGTCTGTATCCTGGTCCCTTGTTTCTCCTTCTTTATCTTGCTTTTTTGATGCTCTGTTGTCTCTGAGGCATTTGATGTTTTGGTATTTATATTTAATTGGTGATTGATTGTATGTTGGAGTGACTTGCCCACAATTTTTGTTTTCTTTGTTTTGTTTGTATGTTATCTGCGTAAGCAGATACTGTGCTGTGCTCCTTTATTTGCTAGTTGGCAGCATTATACATTCACCATCTGTCTCCTTTCCCATTGTTAGCTTCCCATATATCCCTGCTGTCCTTGGCAAATGCAGCCTAGTCTTAGGTCCCTGGAATCTGAATGAGGATGCTATCACTTTAAAATCCAAAATGGCCACCATTTGTAAACATTCAAAATGGCTGTGCCCTCAGTCACTTTAAATATCCAAAATGGCTGCCACTTGTAAACAATCAAAATGGCTATGCCCCCTGGACAGCCAAAAGTCCACAGCTCAGGTTGTCTCCCTCCTTGCTGTTTCCCTTACTAGTCATAGGCTACCAGCACAGTTGTCCCTGCAGTTCTTGGCAACCAGGGCTGATCTTTAGGTCAATTCTCAGGTTCCAAAACCACTTGGAAATATTCAGGCTGATGGTCCCGTCAGAGAGTTGACAGTCCACTGGTCTGACCATTTCCATACTCACTGTTTTTGTTCAGGTTTTTCCACTAGTTGGTGCCCAATCTACTTCTGTATACCTTCTTCCAAAGCTCAGGGCTCCAGGACTATCTTCTGTATCTCTGTTAATTGTTTTCTCTTTTCTTTGTTGAAGAGGGTCTGTGTAGCTTGTCTGTCTATTGTGCCATGTTACTGGAGGCCTCCTGGTGTTGGAACTATTTTAACAGGAGAATTATGTCTTTAAATTTCTTACCTGTCAATCCTAAAACAAAAAGAAAAGAAAACTCACTACTGTTGAGTTGGATCTGGCTCATGGTGACCCCTCTTTGGGTTTCTGAGGTGGTATCACTACAGAAGTAGATTGCCCAATATTTCTTCTGAGGAGTGGCTGGCAGGTTTGAACTGCCAGCCATCTGGTTAGCAGTTAAATGCCTTAGGCACTATACTTCCAATAAAGAGGAACTACCCTGGTTGATCCCTTCCTTATCCACTCATACTGCCTGCAGCTCTTAGCCCTTGCATAATAAATCTAGGCTTCCATGGAACCCAGTTCAAAACCACTATCTAAACCTTTAGTTCCCTCCTCTCTAGTTTAGTGATTCTTGTGCCTGTCTAAAAGATTACTGGGGTTCAGGGATACATTTGAAGGCTGATGCAGGATGCAGTGCACTGTTGTTTACTATCTTAGGGTCATCTAAGAAAGGCCTGATCAAACCAAAGCACTCTCTTAGTTTGGATCCCCAAAAGGAAAGGACTTTTGAGACAGACTCTTGGGGACAGGTAATTTATTTCAGAGGGCAATCCTTGAGAAGTGAGGGAGCAGGACAGGTGAGTGAAGGATGAGGAAGTCAATGACAGGGTATATTATCAGTACTGTCACTGCTGTGAGCTGTGGTGGATTGACTGCTCTGCAAATCATACACAGAGGGGGAATGAGCATATATTCACTATCTCTATATCCTCTTGGGTGAGAATGCCCTTATTGGAATCCCCCAGCTCACACCTCTGGGCTGTGTTTACAGCAGTGAAGCCTGGAGGAGCCATCCCACACAACAGCATCTGAAATCAAACATGAGCCTTTATAGGTCCTTCAGCACTCTTGGGGCACCTTGGGCTCACCCTCAAGAATAAGATGTCCCACTTACAACCATATACATGGAAAATGGAGATGAGACTCTTAGGGACTTCTTTCTTATAGAAATATACAACAATTGTGGATGTATTTTTGAAATTGAGGAGGTGGTTACTATAGTCACACCAACCTCTCTATATTTCTGACTTGCACTTCAATATTGAAGATGATTCTCCTTCTCCTCCTCTGTTCTGGTTACTTAGTGCTGCTCTGACAAGAATATATCACAAATGGGATGGCCTTAACAAAGAGGAGTTTATTATCTTACAGTTTAGAGCTTTAAGTCCAAGTCCAAAGTGCCAGGCTCTGTGGGCTGGGTGAAAATCTCTCAACCTTGGGTTTTAGCTCTGTCTCCTGCTCCTGGTCCACTGGAGCTAGAGGTGTTTATTCACTCAGACAGCTGCTGGCTGCTGAGGCTGACAAGCTCAAAGTTGACAAGTGAAAAGGCACAATCCCAATGTTACCAAACCATACAGCAAGCCATTAATTTAAGTCCATTGTAAGTCCCAAGGTCGGCAGAACATGACAGGCTGCTGAACAACAACATGGCTACATGTAGGGTCCAAGTGTGCCATAAGCTAGAGACTATCCCCAAGGCTTCTCCTTATATACAGGAAGCAGACGAAATCCCAAAGGCAGCTACTTAGCTGCTTGTGGTAGATCCCACCATGGAGCTGATTGCCAGTCTCATCATGGGGAATAACTGCCACCAGCTGCCCAGCCACTCAACCAGGTCCAGCCAAGTTGACATACAAATTTAACGACCACATCCTCCTTCTATCCAAGCTGACACTGATCCTGCACTGAAGTGCAAAAAGCACTCACTTGGACACTTATCTGCAGGGTGATCCTTGGGCCCTGGCTTTGCTCAGTGATGTACCTCAGCTCATAATCAGTGAGGGTCCAGCATGAATTCTTCCCAGCAATGAGAGGCTGGGCTAGGCCTTGCCTTAGAGATTTTTGAGCTCTTGGTATTGTAAGTTGCATGGCTCTTTCAGCCAGAACTCTCAGATTCACTTCCCATAATTTCTTCCACTTTGTTTGGAGGAGGCAAAACTCATTTCCCATTAATATTGCCCTTGAGTGTGATTTAACTTTTTAAAACAAGATTAAAAGAAAAAAAAAAGGAAGAAAAGTTCTCGTTGTGCCAGGAGCCAAGCTAAGTGGCTCACCAGCTCATTTCTCTGCTAGTCTAGCCTGCTTTTTAACAAGCCCCAGGCCTCTAAACAGGCAGTAATCTACATGACTGATTTAACAGGTAAGTGTCAGTCGGGAAGCTGGAACCTCCTTATAGTCTTTGAAGTCTCTAGGCAAACAGAAAATTAGAAACCCAAACATTTCAGTTCAACTCCTCTGCCAGTAACAGGTAACAAACAGTTTATCAACACCTTTGTGCCATCAGTAGAGAGGATATGATGCCTGTCAATGAGGTGTCCCTAAGCAGGCAACAAATAAAAACTTTATGGACCCCCCCAACTCAATGTTACATTTTATTTATGCTCATAAATGGTGCAGATAGGAGCTCTGGTAGCATAGTGCCTAAGCCACTTGAATGCTAACCAGAAGGCTGGCGGTTCAAACCCATCAGCCACTCCTTGGAAGGAAGGTTGGGCAATCTACTTCCATACACTGCCTCGGAAACCCAGGGAGGGGTCGCTATGAGTCAGGTCCAACTGTACAGCACATAACAACAACAACAGCAACAATGGTGCAGATTTTTCAAGCTCCTCTCTGCATGCCCTACTTTGTAGTGCTGTGGTGGTTAAGTTTGTGTCAATTTGGCTAGCCCTGGTTGAGTGGCTGGGCAGCTGGATGATGAGACTGGTAATCAACTCCATGGTGGAATCTACTGTGAGCAGCTGAGTATTTGCCTGTGGGTATGTGGACTGCTTCCCGTATATAAGAAACAGCTTTGGGAACGTCTCTAGTTTATGGCATGCTTGACCCTGCATGTAGCCATGTCGTTGTTCAGCAGCCTTCCATGCTCTGCTGACCTTGAGACTTTTAATGGACTTGAATTAATGGCCTGCCGTGTGGCTTTGTAACAAAGAGACTATAACTTTTTACTTGTCAACCTTGGGTCTGTCAGTCTCAGCAGCCAGCAGCTGTCTAAGTTGAAGAAAAGCCTCTAGCTCCAGTGGGCTGGGAGCAGGAGGCAGAGCTGAATCCTAAGATTGTGGCACTTTCACACAGCCCCTAGAACCTGGCACTTTTAACTTGGACCTAAAGCCTCCAAATTATAAGAATAAACTTATATGGTTTGTTCAAGCCATCCCATTTGTGGTATATTTCTGTCAGAGTGACACTAAGTAACCAGAACAAGTCCATTAGTTACCATGGAAATGATAAGCATCCAATGGGATGGATGTAGCTTAATTGACTGGTGCAGATAGTCATTGTTTGTCATGGTTGGATATAATACATATGTAATATCCTTATGTGTGTGTGTGTATAAAACCAGTTTCCATTGAGTAAACTTCAACTCATGGAGACCCTATGTGTGTCAGAGTAGAATTGTGCTCCACTGGGTTTTCAATGGCTGTGATTTTTCAGATCTTTTCAAAGATTGCTAGACTTTTCTTCTGTGGTACCTCTGGGTGAATTTGAATTGCCCATTTTTCAGTTTATATATACATATTTTTGTTGTTGTTGTTAGGTGCCATCAAGTTGTTTCTGACTCATAGCTACGCTATGCATAACAGAACAAAACATTGTCTGGACCTACATCAGCATCACAATCATTACTTTATTTGACCCCATTGTTGAAGGCACTGCATAAATCCATCTTGCTGAGGATTTCCCTCTCTACTTTACCAAGGGGAGCTCTGGTAGCATAGTGGCTAAGACACTTGCCTGCTAACCAGACGGCTGGCGGTTCAAACCCACCAGCCACTCCTCGGAAGGAAGGTTGGGCAATCCTACTTCCGTAGTGATACTGCCTCGGAAACCCAAGGAGGGGTCGCTATGAGTTGGGGCCGACTTGACGGCACATAACAACAACAACAACAACTTTACCAAGAATGATGTCCTTTTCCAGGGATTGTATATACCTACCCAGGATTTTTGGGAAGCTCTGATAATTTATAGAACTTTCCAAAGGAAACAGATCCTCATTTATTGACTGTCTCTTTAGCTGACATTTCACATTTATGACCATAGTAAAACTCTACTATTTGACTCCTTTGCACATTAATGATGTACATCTGGCAGTAATGAACATTGAAGTGTGAGAGGTGAGTAACAGTGCTATGACAGTCAAGGGTATGTGTCAACTTGGCTGGGCTATGATTCTCAGTGATTTGGCTGTTGTTGTTGTTGTTGTTAGGTGCCGTTGAGTCATCTCCAACTCATAGCGACCCTATGTACAACAGAATAAAATACTGTCAGGTCATGTGCCAGCTCCATGATCCCTGCTATACCTGAGGCCATCATTGTAGCCACTGTGTCAATCCATCTTGTTGAGGGGCTTCCCCTCTTTGTTGACCCTCCACTTTACCAAGCACGATATCCTTCTCCAGGAAATAGTCTTGTCTTACAACATGGCCTAAGTAGGTGAGATGAAGTCTGGCCATTCTCACTTCCAAGGAGCATACCAGCTGCACTTCTTCCAGGACAGATCTGTTAGTTCTTTAGCAGTCCATGGTACTTTCAGCATTCTTCACCAACACCACAACTCAAAAGCATCACCAACACCACAACTCCAAATCTCTTCTTCAGTCTTCCTTATTCATTGTCCAGCTCTCACATGCATATGAGGCTATTGAAAATACCATGGCTTGTGTCAGGCACACCTTAGTCCTCAAGGAGACTTCTATTCTCTTTAGTACTCAAAAGAAGTCTTTTGCAGCTGGCTTGCCCAGTGGTTTACATTGTCTGATCTCTTGGCTGCTGTCTCCTTTGGTGTTGATTGTAGAACCAAGTAATATGAAGTCTTTGTCAACTTCAATCTTTTTTCCACTTATCGTGATGCTGCTTATTGGTCCAGTTGTAAGGATTTTTGTTTTCTTTATATGGGAGTGTAATCCATACTGTAGACTGTATTCTTCAATATTTATCAATAAGTGTTTCAAGTCATCCTCACTCTCAGCAAGCAAAGTTGTGTCACAGTATATTGCAGGTTGTTAATGAGCCTTCTTCCAATCCTGATGCCACATTCTTCTTCATATAGTCCAGCTTCTTGGATTATTTGCTCAGCATACAAGTTGAATAAGTATGGTGAAAGGATACAACCTTGACACACTCCCTTCTTGATTTTCTACCATGCAGTTTACCTAGTACCACTCTGATAGGAATATACCACAATGGGATGGCCATAACAAACAGGAGTTTATTGTTACAATTTGGAGGCTTTAAGTCCAAGTTCAAAGTGCCAGGCTCTAGGGGATGGGTGAAAGCCCCTCAACCTTGGGTTGCAGCTCTACCCCCTGCTCCTGTCCTACTGAAGCTAGAGGCTTTTCTTCACTCCGCTGCTGGCTGCTGAGGCTGACAAACCCAAGGTTGACAAGTAAAAAGGCACAATCCTGAAGTTACCAAACCACACAGCAGGCCATTAATTTAAGTCCATTGAAAGTCCAAGGTCGGCAAAGCATGGCAGGCTGCTGAACAACGACACAGCTACATGTAGGGTTCAAGGTGACATAAACTAAAGACCATTCCCAAAACTTCTCCTTATATACAGTAAGCGGACCACATCCCAAAGGCAGCTACTCAGCTGCTTGTGGTAGATCCCACCATGGAGTTGATTGCCAGTCTCATCATGGGGAATAACTTCCACCAGCTGCCCAAACACTCAACCAGGCCCAGCCAAGTTAACACACAAACATAACTACCACACAGTGTTTCCTTGTTCTGTTTGAAGAACAGCCTCCTGGTCTGTGTACACATTCCACATGAGTACAATTAAGTATTCTGGAATTTCCATTCTCCTCAATGTTATCCACAGTCTGTTGTGATGTGCACAATCAAATACTTTTGCACTGTCAATAAAACCCAAGTAAACATCTTTCTGGTATTCTTTGCTTTTGGCCCAGAACCATCTGACATCAGCAATGATATCCCTCATTCCAGGTCCTCTTCTGAATCCAGCTTGCATTTCTGGAAGTTTTTTGTCAATATGTTGCTGAAACCACTTTTGAATTATCTTCAGTAAGATTTTATTTGCATGTGATATTAATGATATTATTTGATAATTTGGGATGACCTTTTTTTGAAATGGGTACAAATATGGATCTCTTCCAGTCAGTTGGCTAGGTAGCTGTCTTCTAAATCTCCTGGCATAGCCAAGTGAGTGGCTCAAGCATGGCATTGATTTGTTGAAACATCTCAATGGATATTTCATCAATTCCTGGAGTCATGTTTTTTGCCAATTCCTTCAGCGCAGCTTCAACTTCTTCTCACAGTACCATTGGTTCTTGGCCATATGCCACCTCCTGAAATGGATGAACATAGACCAACTCTTTTTGGTACAGTGACTTTGTATATTCTTTCCATCTTCTTTTGATGTTTCCTGAATCATTCAATATTTGGCCTACAGACTCTTTCAACATTTCAACTCCAGGCTTGAAATTTTTCTTCCATCCTTTCAGCTTGAGAAATGACCAGCATGTTCTTCTCTTTTGGTTTTCTATCTCTAGGGCTTTGCACATTTCATTATAATAATTAACTTTGCCTTCTCAAGCTGCTCTTTGAATTCCACTGTTCAGCTCTTTTATCTTGTCATTTCTTTCATTTGCTTTAGCTACTCTCTGTTCAAGGGCAAGTTTTGGAGTCTCTTCTGACATCCATTTTGGTCTTTTCTTCCTTTCCTGTCTTTTTAATGATCTTTTGCTTTCCTCATGGATGATGTTCTTGATGTCATCCCACAATTCCTCTGGTTCCCAGTCATTGGTGTTCAATGCATCAAATCTATTTTTTATATGGTCTCTAAAGTCAGAAGGGATATATTCAAGGTCATATTTTGGCTTTTATGGACTTGTTTTAATTGTCTTGAACTTGAACTTGAACTTGCATATGCTTAAGCAGTTGATGGACTGTTCCACAATCAGCTCCTGGCCTTGTATTGGCTGAAGTTATTGAGTTTTTCTATCACCTGTTGCCACAGATATAGTCAATATGATTCCTGTGCACTCTATCTGGCAAAGTCCACATGTACAGCCACCGTTTGTGTGGTTTGGCAGTTTGTAATAATTTAATTTGGCAGTTATGTAAGTATGAAATTTGGCAATTAGATAATGAAGTTGTCATCCTCCATCTTGTGATCTGATGTTATCATCCTCCATTTTTGCATAATGCTAATTTTCACATAATGACCTGGTCTTTGGAACCTAACTATCTTGGCAAGTGAGGAGTCGATGTATCTAAGTCAAAACACAAGCAGTTTAGGACCAGTCCAGTACACCACCTGGGTCACACACAATAACTTGTTTTATGCTGGCATGGCAGATGGGAGTGATCATTTCCTGCCCTGGATATTTCCCTAAGTGTTCATACAACTATCTGGATGACCCAGGCCAAGTCTCTGCAAGACTATTCCTCCTTAATGAGAGAATTGAACAAAGTAGTTTCTAAAGCCTCTTTCTATGTGCCCTAAGGTTCCAACCATACTTAATGGTCTCATCTGTTTATATTGAAAACTACCATCTCATGGCAAGGGTGGATTCATTCATAGATCCTTTTATTTATTCATCCAGCAGTCATTAAATATCCACTTTGAGCCAGGTTCTAACACTTGGTGAATTCTACAGAAAGTTGAGATTTCTGTTGAGCAATAGTTTTGGGAAAACAAGTCCCATCACAGTGTAGAAACACAGCCCTATTTTTCCCTGGTCATCTCTCTCCTCTCTTAGCCAGAAGCACAAAAACATACTTGACCTCAAATATACCTGTTCCCAGCTCCATCAATAAAGAGCATTTAACCCCAGATGTTCAATACCTGATATTCACTTCAACAGGCCTGTAAGGTGGTAAAATTTACCTTCTTAAACTTCATAATTTTGTTTTTTTCTCCTCCAACTCAAATGTCATTGCTTAAGAGACAATCAGCTTGTCCTGTATGGTTATCCAAAAGTTCAAGATTAAAGGGACTAACTCAGTCTAGAATGCAGTGTAGAAATTTTCTTTGTTTCTTCGGTCCCTACCTTATCCTTTCTCTCCCTCTAAGAAGTGTGTATCTCCCTGGTATTATTGTTCACCTAATAGACCTGTCTATTGTTTGGCTAAAAGTTGAACCACAGGGGTGAGTTCAGTTCCAGGCTTGAAGGTGACTAAGGACCACTGTCTCAGGGGTTCTACCAGTCTCTATCACACCAGTAAGCCTGTTGTTGTTGTTGTTATATGCCGTCAAGTCAGACCCAACTCATAGCGACCCCTCCTTGGGTTTCTGAGGAAGTATCACTACAGAAGTAGATTGCCTCATCTTTCTTCCAAGGAGTAGCTGGTGGGTTTGAACCACCAGCCTTCTGGTTAGCAGTCAAGTGCCTTAGGCACTATGCTATCAGAGCTCCCAATCTTTTTTTTTTTCTTCTCCCACTCTATCCAGGACCTTCTGTTGTGATCTCCTTCAGAGTGGTCAATAGTAGAAACTGGGCACTCTCTTGTTCTGCTGGTCTCTTGGTCATGGAGGCTGAAGTTTGTGTGGTCTATCAGTCTTTTGCACTAATTTCTGTGCATCTTTGATTTTCTTCACACTTATTTGCTTCAGACAGGTAGAGACTAATAGCTGTATCTTAGATGGCTGTTCATTAGCTTTTAAGAACCCAATCATTACTCACTATAGTAGGATGAACTACATTATGCCAATTGACTTAGCTGTCCCCCTAGACTGGTCCTAAGCCCTCAAGCCCAGTGACTCATTACCTCAAGATATATGGTTATGGCTAAAATTTTCATACTTTTGCCCCTTGATTACTCTACTGCATACATGTGTGTATTTACAACACATACAAACACATATATAGGAATATCCTCTGCCAGTCCTTTATATGCCTATGGGTATAATCCCATTCCCCTCTCTTGAAGATCAAAAATGAAAACACAGGGGAAAATTATGTTTCAGATATAAAGGTTATTGCCTGGCAGTAAAGTCTTTTTGATTTCCAAGACTTGAGCTTGTGTTACTCATCACATGTACTAACATCTCATTGGCTAAAGCGAGTCACAAGTCGTATGGATGAGCCAAGAGTTGAAGAACGGGACAGAATGCCCTGCCCATGTGGGAGGAGTGAAGAATTGAGGCCATCAATGTAAGTAGTCTACTATAGGAGGGTCTCACATTCTCAGCACCCTTTCTATCTTCATGGATGAAGGTAATATTGATGGTGTTATATGTATGTATATATATATATTTTTTTTTAATTTTTATTTTTCCTAAATCCCCTTCCTCCCTCCCTCAGACCCTGGTAAGCACTAATCTTTTTTTGCTTCAGTGGATTTGCCTATTCTAGCTATTTAAGTGGGATTATACAATAACCTTTTGTGTCTGACTTATTTCATTGACTATAATGTTTTCAAGGTTTATTCATGTGGTGGCATATATCAAAACTTTATTTCTCTTTATGACTGAATAATATTCCATTGTATGCATGTACTACATTTTGTTTATTCATCCATCTGTTGATAAACACTTGGATTATTTCTACCTATTGGCTAATAATGCTGCAATGAACACCGGTATACATGTTCTGCTGGTCTCATGGTCATGGAGGCTTACTGCTTTCAATTCTTTTGGGCATGTACCTAGGAGTGGAATTGCTAAGTCATATAGTAAGTCTATATTTAATTTTTTTTAGGAACCACCAAATTGTTTTCCACAGCAGCTATAACATTTTCATTCCCATGAGTAATGTATCAGTGTTTCAATTTTTCTACATCTTCATCAGCACTTGTTATTATTATTATATAATATTGTAATTATTATAGTGAACATCTTGTTTTCCTGTGCTTATCAGCCATTTGTATATCTTCTTTGGAGTGATTTACCAAATTTTAAATTTAGTTGTGAAGGTTAGACTTTTACTACCTTTTTATTTGTTTATTTTTAGAGAATGACTTGACTTCCACTTGTGAACATTTGAAAATAAGCCTATATTCTAAGGAAGGTGAAAAACAATTTGGTGAATATGTAGATGAAAACACAATGGTATTCAGCTTAAAAAATTGATGTAAAGCTAATAATTTATGTTCCTTTTTTCTTTAAGGTAAGTTCATAATTTCACTTGGTCTAAATAAGAAACCAGTAGTTAAATTTTCATCCTTATAAAGTCATGTCTTTATAAAATCTCTAAGAATCCCATCTAGTCAGTGCTAATCTACTAACTTAAAATGCCTTTCTTTTTAACCCCTGGAAAAAGGATGGAACTCAACTTTTTCTAAGGAATAGAAGAAACAAGTTCAACCACAAATCCTGAGTTCTTTCTTCTGGGTTACCTGATTAAAACCAAGTGCCCCAATGGCAGGGCCTGTTGTGACTTTACAACACTTACATCTTAGCTAGCACTTTGCCCTCTCAGCACTAAACATCTGGATGTTTTGAGTGTTTTATAGACCAAATATTTGGACGTACGACCACATTTTTCCATTTTCCATCTGGAAAAGAATGAACATAGTCTGAAGTGTGCTTCTTAGAGTTTTTAAGATGACCTTAGATGCCTTTTTAAAAAGCAGCAATTTATACCAGTACAAATGCAAATAATTGTCCTTACAATTAGCTACAAAAAAGAGTCCATGTTAGGTATACCAGAGTATTATAAAGAGATAGTATTGTTGAAGCAATAAGAGTGGAATTGACAATGTATTATATGCTTATTATATGCTGGGCACTTCTACTGATATTAAAAGAATACCCTAGGATGTAAATATTGTTGTTGTTAGTTGCTGTGATTCTGCTCTAATTCATGGTGACCTTACTTACAGTAGAAGCAAATGTTGCCCAGTTCTGCACCATCTTCATGATTGCTACTATATTTGAGTCCATTGTTTCAGACTCTGTCAATCCATCTCACTGAGGACATTCCTCACTTCACAGACCCTCTACTTTACCAACCGTCATGCCTTTTCTAGCAATTGTTTTTTTTTTTTTTTTCCTGATGATGTGTCCAAGTAAATGACCTGAAGTCTCATCATTCTCACTTCTAAGGAGGATTCTTGTCATAAAACTTGTAAGACTGATTGTATGGGTATGTGCATCCACAATGACAACAGCAACCATCTCCCCTCAAAGCAATAAAGGTTTGAATGCTGAAGGAAAAAAACAAAAGCTTCCCTTCCCGAAAACACTAACCTGTATCCCTTACACTAAACAGCTCCTGTTCATACTCTGAGGTGGATTTCACAGCAAAAATCCCAAGAACAAAAGCTTTCATATTCAAAGGAAAAACCAATCAACTTGAGCTAATTCATTTTTCCATTGCCACCAGAATTGCTGGGAAAACATGGAAAGAGGATCAAAGTGAAGAAGTTTGAAAGAATAGGAAAAAAAAAAATTTGTGCCCTGCCAGAGGCACTCACTGCATTACTTCACCCCAGGAGTTTACTATGTTGTTGTTGTTGTTGTTAGGTGCCACAATGTTGTTTCCAATTCATAGCGACCTGATACACAGCAGAACAAAACACCACCCAATCCTGCACCAGCTCCATGATTTTTGCTATTCCTGAGCCCATAGTCGCAGCCACCATGTCAATCCATCTTGCTGAAGGCCTTCCCCTCTTTTGTCAGTCCTCCACCTTACCAAGCATGACATCCTTCTCCAGGGAATGGTCCCTTCTCACAACATGACCAAAGTAGGTGAGACGAAGTCTGGCCATTCTAGCTTACAAGGAGCATTTTGGCTGCACTTCCTCCAAGACAGATCTGTTACTTCTTCTAGCAGTTCATGGTACCTTTGGTATTCTTTGCCAGCACCACAACTCAAAAGCATCAATTCTTCTTTGATCTTCCTTATTCATTGTCCAGCTCTCACATGCATATGAGGTGATTGAATATATCATGGCTTGTGTCAGGCACACCTTAGTCCTCAAGGAGACATCCTTGCTTCTCAGAACTTGAAAGAGGTCCTTTACAGCTGACCTGCCCAGTGTTATACATTGTATAATGTCCTGATTGCTGCTTCCATTGGCGTCGATTGTAGAACCAAGCAATGAGAATTCCTTGACAACCTCAATCTTTTCTCCATTTATTATGATGCTTCTTATAGGTCCAGTTGTGAGGATTTTTGTTTTCTTTATATTGAGATGTAATACATATTACAGATGGCATTCTTAAATCTTCATTAGTAAGTGCCTCAAGTCATCCTCACTTTCAGCAAGCAAAGTTGTGTCATCAATGTATCATTCTTGATGCCATGTTCTTCTCCATATAGTGCAGCTTCTCGGATTATTTGCTCAGCATATAGATAGAATAAGTATGGGGAAAGGATACAACCCTGATGCATGCCCTTCTTGATTTTAAACCATGCAGTGTTCCCTTGTTCTGTTCGAACAACAGCCTCCTGGTCAATGAACAGGTTCATCATGAGCACAATGAAGTGTTCTGGAATTCCCATTCTTCTCCATATTATCCACAATTTGTTATGATTCACACAATCAAATGCCTATGTATAGTCAATAAAACACAAGTAAATATCTATTCTTTGCCTTGACAAAGATCCATCTGACAGCAGCTATGACATCCCTTATTCCAAGTCCTCTTCTGAATCCAGCTTGCACCTGTGGAAGTTTTTGTCAATATACTGCTGCAACAGTTTTTAAATTATCTTCAGTAATATCTCACTTGCATG
>NW_006921795.1:3646995-3672395 GCF_000298275.1 Orycteropus afer afer | reverse complement strand
TCATTTCTTCCATTGGCTTTAGCTACTCTCTGCTCAAGGGCAAGTTTCAGAGTCTCTTCTGTCATCCATTTTGGTCTTCTCTTCTTTTCTTGTCTTTTTAATGACCTCTTGCTTTCTTCATGGATGATTTTCTTGATGTCATCTCACAATAATTCTTGTGGTTTTTAGTCATTGGTGTTCAATGCATCAAATCTATTCTTTAGATGGTCTCTAAATAAGGAGGGATATAATCAAGGTCATATTTTGGCTCTCATGGACTTGTTTTGGGAGCTCTGGTGGTGTAGTGCCTAAGCCAATTGACTACTAAGCAGAAGGCTGGTGGTTCAAATTCACCAGCCACTCCTTGGAAGGAAGGTTGGGCAATCTACTTCTGTAGTGATACCACCTCAGAAGGGGTCTCTATGAGTTGGATCCTACTCCATGGCAGTGAGATTTTTTTTTTTTCCCCTGGTTTGAACTTGTTTTAATTGTCTTCAACTTCAATTTGAAGTTGTATATGTGCAGTTGATGGTCTGTTCTACAGTCAGCTCCTGCCCTTGTGTTGGCTGAAGATATCGAGCATCTCCATCATCTCTTTCCACAAATGTAGTCCATCTGATTCCTGTGTACTCTATCTGGTGAAGTCCTCATGAATAGCCACCATTTATTTTGTTGAAAAAAGATATTTGCAATGAATAAGTTGTTGGTCTTGCAAAATTCTACCATGCGATTGCCAGTGTTATTTCTATCACCAAGGCCATATTCTCCAACTACCACTGAGTCTTCTTTGTTTCCAACTTTTGCATTCTAATCACCAATGATAATCAGCCCATCTTGATTGCATGTTCAGTCAATTTCAGACTGCAGAAGTGGGTAAAAATCTTCAATTTCCTCTCTTTGGTGTCTCTCCTCTTCCTAAAACTCCTAGCTTTTTCTGCTTTCCTCTTTTCCATTCTCCTCCTCCTCTTCTTTCTCCTTTCATTTCTTCCCTTCCCTTCTCTATTCTCTCTTCCTACTGCTACATTCACCCATGGCTAGTTCTCTTCCAAATTTCTCCCTGTCCCTTCCCTTATGTGTTCTTCTTTAGGAAATCTCCATACACTTTCTTACATAGTCCAGCTTGGTCTCTCTCAGCTTGAATGACTTTCTTTTCCACCAATCTCCCCAACCAGCATAAAAAAAAAAAAAAAAAAAGGGACAGAGAAATGTGAGCACTTATGGATCTTGGCTGAAAGCAGAGAATACCAGATAGATGTTTCCTTATTTTTTATTGACTATGCAAAGGCATTTGACTGTGTGAGTCATAACAAATTACAGACAATAGTGCAAAGAATGGGAATTCTAGAACACTTGATAGTGCTCATGCAGAACCTGTACATAGACCAAGAGCTAGTTGTTAGAACAGAACAAAGGGGTAGGGGAGTGATACTACTTAGTTTAGAATCCAGAAAGGTGTGTGTTAGAGTTGTATCCTGATCTGGTTACCTAATGCCACTCTGAGAGGAATATACCACAAATGGGATTGCCTTAACAAACAGGAGTTTATTCTCTTACAGTTTGGAGGCTTTAAGTCCAAGTTCAGAGTGCCAGGCTCTAGGGGCTGGATGAAACCCCCTTGACCTTGGGGTCCAGCTCTGCCTCCTGCTCCCAGCCTGCTGGAGCTAGAGGCATTTCTTCACTCAGACAGCTGGTGGCTGCTGAGGCTGACAAACCCAAGGTTGACAAGTAAAAAGGCACAGTCCCAATGTTACCAAACCACATGGCAGGCCATTAATTTAAGTCCATTGTAAGTTCCAAGGTTGGCAGAGCATGGTAGACTGCTGAATAATGACACAGCTACAAGCAGGGTCCAAGTGTACCATAAGCTAGAGACTATCCCCAAGGTTTCTCCTTATATGCAGGAAGCAGATCAAATCCCAAAGGCACCTATTCAGCTACTTGTGGGAGATCCCACCATGGAGCTGATTGCCAGTCTCATCATGGGGAATGACTACCACCACTGCCCAGCCACTCAACCAGGCCCAGCCAAGTTGACATTCAAATTTAACTATCACATATCCTTTCACCATACTTATTCAACCTGTATGCAGAGCAAATAATCTGAGAAGGTGGACTATGTGAAGAAGAATGTGTCATCAGGATTGGAGGAAGACTCTTAACAACCTGCAATATGCAGATGACAACCTTGCCTGCTGAAAGTGAAGAGGATTTGAGACACTTACTGATGAAGATCAAAGACTACAGCCTTCAGTATGGATTGACCTCAACATAAAGAAAACAAAAAACAACTGGACCAATAAGGAACATCATGACAAATGGAGAAAGATTGAAGTTGTCAAGGATTTCATTTTATTTGTATCCACAATCAACACCCATGGAAGCAGCAATCTAGAAATCAAGTGATGTATTACATTGGACAAATTTGCTGCTAAAGACCTCTTTAAAGTGTTAAAAAGCAAAGATGTCACTTTGAGGACTAAGGTGTGCCTGACCCAAACCATTATGTTTTCAATCGCCTTATATGCATGTGAAAACTGGACCAGAAATAAGAAAAAACAAAGAAATGATACATTTGACTGATGGCGTTTGTGAATAATATTGAATATACCATGGACTGCCAGAAGAGTGAAGAAATCTGTCTTAGAAAAAGTAAAGCCAGACCATTCCTTAGAAGCAAGGATAGAGAGACTTCATCTCACATACTTTGGACATGTTATCAGGAGGGACCAGTATCTGGAGAAAGACATCATGCTTGGTAGAGGGTCAGTGAAAAAAGAAGAAGACCTTCAGTGAGATGGATTGAGACAGTAGCTGCCACATGGGTTCAAGCATAACAAGGATTGTGCAGATGGTGCTTGACCAAGCAGTGTTTTGTTCTGTGGCCATAGAGTCCCTATGAGTTGTAATCAGCTTAATAGCACCTAACAACTTCCTGGAGGAAGTGCAGCTGAAATGCTCCTTGGAAGCAAGAATGGCTTCTTCTCACCTACTTTGGTCATGTTGTCAGGAGGGACCATTCCCTGGAGAAGGATGTCATGCTTTGTAAGGTGGAGAGTCAATGAAGGAGGGGAAGGCCTTCAACAAGATGGAATGATACAGTGGCTGCGACTATGGGCTCAGATACAGCAAGGATCATGGAGCTGGTGGGTGATCAGGGGGTGTTTCGTTTTACTGTGCATAGGGTCACTATGAGGCAGAAATGATTTGATGGCACCTAACAATCAACAATATGGATTAATATTTTAATAGCTTTCACATGTGTATTGTTTATATTGTTTATATCTGAGTGTCAACATTTAGGGTGATTTTGTTATTATTTTTTTTTATTTGCTTCTTTGAATTTATTTAATGGTTTTAAAAATAAACATGTATTTTTTGAAATAAGATAAAATGTTTTTGAAATGATAAAATATGATATAAACTATAGTGTTTATTTAGCCTGGTGGCACCATGGCTTAACGCTTGGCTGATAACCGAGAGATTGGTAGTTTGAACACACCAGGTCCTATAGGGGAGAAAGATGTGGCAGTCTGCTTCTGTAAATATTTACAGCCTTGGGACCCTATGGAGCAGCTCTACTCTGTCCTATAGGGTTGTTATGAGTTGGAATCGACTCTATGCCAATGAGTTGGGCTTGGTTTATAGCATTTAGCCACTACCTATCTGTCAATCTGTTATACTATGGTCACTTACTTGTTGCTATGATACTGGAAGCTGTGTCACTGGTATTTCAAATACCAGCAGGGTCACACAGGATGGACAGGTTTCAGTGAAGTTTTCAGTCTAAGACAGACTAGGAAAAAAGGCCTGGTGATCTACTTCATAAAATTTGCCAATGAAAGCTTTATGAATCATTATAAAACATTGTCTGACTCACTTGTTTTGGGGCACATCACCATGAAGGAGCAATTACTAGAGGAAGTGTTTATGTTTGGTGAAGTAGAGGGCCAGTGAGGGTGAGGGAGACCTTTGGCAAAATGGATTGACACAGTAACTGTGATGATGAACTCAAACATGCTAGCAATCATGAGGATGACACAGTATGGGGAACATTTTGTTCTGTTATACATAAGGTCACCATGAATCAGAGTTGACTCAACAGATGCTATCTATTGATAACATTTGTTGTTGTTGTTGTTATGTGCCGTCGAGTCAGCCCCAACTCATAGCGACCCCTCCTTGGGTTTCTGAGGCAGTATCACTACGGAAATAGGATTGCCCAACCTTCCTTCCGAGGAGTGGCTGGTGGGTTTGAACCACCAGCCGTCTGGTTAGCAGGCAAGTGTCTTAGCCTTGATAACATTTAGACGTTTGATAATTTTTGCTGCAGGAATTACAGATTGCCTTGTGAATACTGTTAAAACTGCATAACATGAAATAGTGAACAGCCTTCTCAATAGGTCCAGGACTGTTACAAGGATTCAGGATGTTTCTGAAAGTGTCACATCTTCCTTAGAGAAACATCAAAGCTTATAGTCTTTTTCCAGCTAACAATTTCTATCTCCTCTTTTCCTCCATAGATTCACCCACCAGCCCCAGACATCACAGGCATCTCAGTGCAGCAGATATACCTTGAGAAAGTGGTCTCTATTATTACAGTGTGGTGCATGTTGGGCAACCTGCTTCAGAATGCTTTAGTGACTTGGTAAAAATGTCATTCTTACCCACTCAACTTTTATCTTCCACTTTTTAGCCACACATACTTATTCACCAACACACATAAGACTTTCATTACAATTTACCAATACGGCTACAATGTTATCCCCTCCCTACAAATATCCCTGACTGTGAGCACAATGCAGACATGTTTACATCAATACCAGAGATGTATTGACACAGGGGCTAAAACAATGGGCTCAAGCATAGCAATGATTGTCGGGATGGTGAAGACCAGGCAGAGTTTCATTCCGGTGTACATAGGGTTGCTGTGAGTCAGAACTGACCTAAAAACAACCACAACTCTTACTACCTTCAAGTTTGCTCCAGGTTAGGCAGGTACTCCCAAAGTCTCCTCCCATGATTCTAGGATGTGCCCAGAATGGTGTTCTCCATATGTAAGGGAGCCAATCTCCCCATGCTCTGCCCTGTCCTCTTGCCACATCCCTGGCCAACATCTCCACTGCCAGTGCCCTCCATGTACCTATCCATAGCTGTAGCACCTTCCCTTGTTCCCCACACCTCCATTCCCAGGGTTCCAGAGCAGAACAGGATTTCAGGCTCTGCAATTCTGAACTTTGCCTCAACACTTGGACCCTGAACTATAGCTGTTTGTATTCAGCACCTCAAAAAGTGCCTCAACTTTTATTTTCCACTTTTTATTCACACACAGGACTTTTTGCCTTTTGACTCTGGTTTTCCCTGTGGGGATTCCAACCAGTCCGGAGGCTGGACAGGAAACCAACTCTCTACCATGTCCTCCATCCCGTCATCCCTCTTTCTCTCCTATTGTCCCAAATCTTCCCCTTCCTTCCACAACAATCACAAGGCATGTGTATTAATTCATCAAACACTTGAGTGGAGGTGGCCAAACTTCTCTGGCAGAAGAATGTGGGCCCAGCTTGGTTAAGCCAAGACCTCCTGTTAGGCCATCTTTAGTCAATACTTCCCTTAATTTGCATGAGTATTTCATTTGTACTGTAGACTATAAGCTTGTGGCTGTGAGAAATATCACATAATCCTGATTGTCCATCCCTGACACACACCTGGATCAATTCTCTTAAAAACACAAGTCAGATTACATCATTCCACTCAAAACCAGGGACTTCTCATTGTACCCAGAGTAAAATACAAAGTCCTGTCAGTGACCTGGAAAGATACGTGTGGCAGATTATATTTGCCAAAGATGACCCAACCCAGGTGGGACTTTACAACCACCTCCAATGGGATGCAGCAGAAGGGATTCTGTATGATTTCCCAGCCTAAGTCATGAAAAGTGACACAGCTTCCAAGAGGCCCTCTTTACTTGGGACATGCCCCTTTGGGGACCTGAGCCACCACGTAAGAAGCCTGGTGACCCTGAAGTCATAATGCTGAAGAGAACACACGGAAAGGCCACATAGAGGAGAGGAAGTTGCCTGATGAGTCACTGCTTTTCCTGACCCTGTTGTGTAAAGCTGTGTAAGTCTCCAGCAGCAACCACCAGACATGTGATGAGTGATGACTCTGGGCTCCAGCCTCTGGGGTGTCCCAGCTAACAACATGTGTATTAGAGATGAGCTGCCCCTGCCAAGACCTGCCCAAACTGCAGTTTCACAAGCAAATAAATGTTGTCAATGTTTGAAGCCACTAAATATTAATGTGGTTTTGTCCATAGCCATTGTTACTAGAATAATCTGCAAAACCTGGGCTCTGGAATCTCATGGTCCTCTAAGAAATGAGGTGAACTTTCAGAGGTTAACTGAGGTTAAATCATTAAATCCAGTAAGGATGGCCCATTAACATGTAAGAGCAGAGAGAAAGATACTGCATGGAACCACAAAAAGACTTTCTTCTTAGCCCCATGAGGCAACTGTTTTCACATTTTTGAGACCTACAAGCATTTGCCCATATGGAGGACATGAGAAGCAGCCTGTCTCAGAGAATGGGACTTTGTATTCTGAGTTTGGTGTTATAAGGTGCCAACCAACAGGCTCTTGCCATCTGGACTGTCTCCCAGGTGGCTCTTACACTAGCACAGACCTGAAACCATTGTCTTAATTTGGTTTCTTCCAAAGAAGAACCTGAGATGAGGATTTGTGAAAGTGATTTATTTTGAAGGTGGTCCAAGAAAATACTGTCAAGGAAGTAGGAAATGAGAATAGGAAGAAGCAAAATAATATATGTGTTATCAAATCAGATAACACTATGGTCAGTTGGGGCTCAATCCTTCTTGGGACCTCTAGGAGACTGTATAGAATATGTCTCCAAATTGTCACATCTGAGACAAGGAAGATGGGGTAATTTTCAAATCCCATCTGGCCTATCCAATGTAAGCCTTAAGCATGCCAGATAGAGAGTGAAGTGTTTCAAAGAGGAAAGTATCAACATATATGGGAAAGATAAGTACTGAGGGAATATGGGAAGGGCATCAATAATGTCTATCATATCCACTGTAAGAACGGTAAAAGGCACAAAGATATCTAACATAGCAGAGATGGTGGAAGCCATTATCTGACCACTTCAAGTTGGTTAGCTCAGTAAAATCTGGGCAGCAAGCACAAAGATCCTGAGGCAGGAACTTGAGAAGCACGTTTGGAGACGAGGTGAGAGAGGGGATGGCCAGAGAATGCAGCGCTTCCAGATCACCGGCAGGATTTTGTATTTTATGGGTAAAATGACAAGTACCTGATTTTGAGTGGAATGATGTAATCTGACTTGTGTTTTTAAGAGAATTGCTGTGGTTGTGTGTCAGGGGTGGACAATCAGGTAGGAGAATACTGCAGTAATGCAAGCAAGAGGGAACCAGGATGGTGGTAATGTAGGCCATAAAATGTGAAGATTCTGTATATTTTAAAAGTCAAGCCACTAGAATTTGCTGATGAATTGCATGTATTTTGTAAACCAAAGAAAGGCATCAAGGGTGCCTGGGAGATGTTTTGGCTGAGCTCCTGGAAGAGGATTTGCCATTGACCGAGATAGGAAAGACTGGAGGAAAAGGTATGGGTGGGGAAGGTCAAGATCTTGTTCTTGAACATTAAGATGCCTATTAAACACCCAAGTAGAGATGTCAGGTAGGCAGGACCCTGCATGTAGCTGAGTATTTGTTCAGCAGCCTGCCATGTTGTCTGCTGATCATAAGACTGTGCCATTTTACTTGTTCACCTTGAGTTTGTCAGCCTCAGCAGCCAGAAGCTGCTTGAGGAGAAGCCTAAGAGAAGGCTACAGCTTCAGTGGGCTGGGAACAAGAGGAAGAGTTGAAGCCCCAGGTTGAGGGGCTTTTACCAAGGCTCTAGAGCTGGCACTTTGAACTCAGACTTCTAGCCTCCAAACTCTAAGAGAATGAATCCCTGTTTGTTAAAAACAGCCATTTGTGGTATTTTCTGTTAGAGTGGCACTAGGTAACTAAAACAGTTTCCTTTCTTAGTCTTCAGAAACTTACTAAACTTCCTTTAGTAGGGGAAAGATTCCTAACTCATTCTGCTCACTTCCAAATTCTCATGGCACTGGGCTAAGTTTTTTCTCGTACCACTGGTTCTCCTCCGCCTGCCCATATTGGTCTCTTCCCTACTTTTTCTCTCAATAGACACATCCAGCATTGTTGGCTCCTCTCAGAGTTACCTGCAAAAGTCCCTCACTCCCCAGGAGAGTCATTTCCCCTGGATCAAAGTCCCATTGGCCTCAGGCACTGGCTTTCCAACATTAAAGCCAAGGACATTTGGGAGGCAAGTTGAGCAAACCTTGTCCTTGTGTAATATGGGCTTTGTCCAAAGATTGGTTTACATTCCAGAATGCTCTGGTGGGAGTGGATCAGCTTCACCTCCTTCCAGGCCCCTGGGAGAGAGATCTGGAACTCTCTGTGCCGTAAATGAAGCCCAGAGCTTTTCCTGTGAGTGAGCATCGTCAGGAGCCAAGCCCTACTAAAGGTTCATCCCTGGAGGTGACACCCCAGCCCCATCTGTCTAGACTACAGGAAACTCTACACATGCCTTTTCCCATAGACCATCTGCACATGCTTTGAAGCTGATGGGGAAATGACCTGGATCTGCAACTTCCCTAATATTTGGGACTGCTGAGTTTTCATGTTTTATGTAAGATGTTCCCATCCAAGAAGTCTAGGTTTCTGAATAAGAACACAGTGCATCTGCCTACAATGTCTGGCCCTTGGATATGCTCCATATCTCTAGCCTGTAAACTGTGATCTAACACAGCTGAGCTGCTTCCTGCTGCCAGAGAGATGGAAAACAAGCTATAAGGCAATGGTACCTGAGTAACAACAGGAGCCAAACTCATGCTACAGAACCACACCTCAACTTTAGACATGAGCTTGGGCAACTTCTGCTGTACTTCATTTCTCCTCTGACTGAGAGGAAGGCTGAGTCCTGACATTCTGCTTTTCCAGTAGCCATTATTGTAAACCAACTCATTCAAATGTTACCTGGGGGCTCTGGTTTTCTTGAATAATTTTAATTCAGTCCTTATAGGAGTTTATGTCTGTTTTTATAAAATTTAAAATCATCTCCTCTTTGCTATCTTTCTACATGTATTTTCCACCACTCATCTGTTGGTTTCTCATGCTGAGGTGGTTTGCATGTTGCTGTGATGCTGGAAGGTATGCCACCAGTATTTCAAATACCAGCAGGGTCACCCATGATGGACAGGCTTCAGCAGAGCTTCTAGACTAATACAGAGTAGGAAGAAGGACATGGCCAGGTCCATTTCTGAAAAGAACAGGCCACTGAAAACCTTAAGAGAAGAAGAATGGATAACCAAACTTTGGTACATACACATAATGGAATGTTATACAACACTAAAGAACAATGTAGAATCTACAAAATACTGCATAACATGGATGAACTTGGAGGACATTATTACATGGAGTGAAATAAGTCAATCACAGAAGGACCAATATAGCATTAGTTCATTATTGTAAAATGTCAGGGAAATGTTTATATATGGAAGGAAACTTTATTTGTTGGTTACCATGGATGGGAGGGGAGGGGAGGGAACAATGTAAAAAAAAGAAAAAGAAAAAAGCATTGACCCATGTCACTTTAGTTTTGTGTATTTCACTTTGCATAAATTATATTTCAATAAAATATCCTTTAAAAAAGGAAAATAAAACCTTATTAGAAGTAGTGAAATACTATAATGCCAGAAGATGAGCCCCTCAGGTTGGAAGACACTCAAAATACAACTGGGAAAAAGCTGATTCCTCAAAGCAGAGTTTACCTTAATGATGTGGATGGAGTAAAACTTTTAAGACCTTCATTTGCTGATGTGGTACAACTCACAATGATAAGAAATAGTTGCAAACATCCATTAATAATTGAAATGTGTAATGTATGAAATATGAATCTAGGAAAATTAGAAGTTATTGTAAAAGAAATAGAATGCATAAAGATCAATGTCTAGGCATTAGTGAGCCAAAATGGACTGGTATTGACCATTTTGAATTGGACAATCATTTTTTCTACTATGTGGGAAAAGACAAATTGAAGAGGAATCACATCACATTCATCTTCAAAAAGAACATTTCAAAATCTCTCCTGAAGTACAGTGCTGTCAGGGATAGTGTAATATCCATAACCCTACAAGGAAAACTAGTTAAGAAGACTATTATTCAAATTTATGCACCAAACTCTAAAGCCAAAGATGAAAAAATTGAAGATTATTACCAACTTCCACAATCTGAAATTGACCAAACATGCAATCAAGATGTATTGATAATTACTGGTGATTCAAACATGAAAATTAGAAATAAAGAAGAAGCAATTGTAGTTGGAAAATAAGGCCTTGGCTATAGAAATGATAGAATTTTGAAATTCCCTGCAAATATCTTTCTTCAGTAACATAAACAGGAAGTATGCATGTGGCTCTTACCAGATGTAATACACAGGAATCAAATCAACTACATCTGTGGAAAGAGCCAATGGAGAAACTCAATATGATCATTCAGAACAAGGCCAGGGGCTGACTGTAGAACAGACCACCAATTGCTTCCATGCAAGTTCAAATAGAAGCTGAAGAAAATTAAAACATGTCCACAAGACCCAAAATATGACCTTGAGTATATTCCTCCTGAATTTAGAGACCATCTCAGGAATAGATTTGATGCCTTGAACACTGATGACCAAAGCCCAGACATGTTGTGGAATGACATCAAGGATATCATACATGAAGAAAGCAAAAGGTCATTAAAAAGGCAAGAAAGGGAGAAAAGACCAAAACGGATGTCAGAAGAGACTCTGAAACTTGCTCCTGAACAGAGAGTAACTAAGGGGAATGGAAGAAATGATGGAGTAAAGAGCTAAACAGAAGATTTCAAAGGACAGGTTGAGAAGACAAAGTAAAGTATTACAATGGTCATATCTGAAGGAACTAATCCCTGGAGAAGGATATCATGTTTGGCAAAGTAGATGGTCAGAAAAAAAGGAAAGCCCTCACTGAGATGGATTGACACAGTGGCTGCGACAATAGGCTCAAATATGGCAGTGATTGCAAGAATGGCACAGGGCTGGGCAATGTTGCATTCTGTTTGACATAGGGTCACTATGATTCAGAATTGGCTTGAGAGCACCTATCAACAACAACAACAAATGTATATTAGAGTCCATATCTATTTGGTTAAAATAATAATAATAATAAACACCTAATTTCACATGCATACCAATGTTCATTGCAGCACTATTCACAATAGCCAAAAGGTGGAAACAGCTTAACTGTCCATCAACAGATTAATGGATAAACAAAATATGGCACACACATACAATGAAATATTACTCAGCCATAAAGAGAAATAAAGTTCTGATAAATGCTATGACATGGATAAACCTCGAAAACATTATGCTCAGAGAAATGTCAGACACAAAAGGACAAATATTTTATGACCCCATTCATATGAAACACCTAGATTAGACAAGGGCATAGTAACCAAAGTTTATTAGTGGCTGCCAGGGACTGGGAATGAGGAGGGAATGGGAAATTAAACCAAAACAAAAACCTCTGTTTATACATCATAATTTGAGATGATGAGGGACAGGATGGTATGGTAGAAACTCAATGGACTAAGTGGAAGATGAGGCTCAAACTGGTGATGGGGCTTTGGGCAACTTCTTACATTCCTGCAGCTCTATTTTCTCACTTCTAAAATCTGGGGTGGCAAACTCAAATGCCTGCAGGGCCTGTCACAGTACCATTCTGTGATGCACTGAGCTGCCTGCTCCATGTTTCCATACCAGCACCTTACCAGTCTTGCGTTCTTAGGCACAAACTACCACTCTTTACCTTCTAGTCCTAATGGTCTGGGTTCTGAGTGCTGGGTGTGAGTATTCAGCAAAAATCTCCAAGTACCTTGTCAACTGAGGCCCTTGTAGCTCCCTTCTTCCCTCCCATCTCCACCTCAAGATGACACCTGTCCCTGAGGGACCTGGAGATTCTGTCCATCTCTGAGAGTACTGAGGGAACAATCTTCAATTAAAAAAAAAAAAAAAAAAAAAAGATTTTGGGGAAGATGGGTACATAAAGGGAGCTCTACTTCATCAATGTGGAGTCTGTCAGCAGCAAGGCAGGCAGAGACCTATGAGGGAGGCTGAAGGATCAGGTGGCTACCACCCCTGAGGGCAGACATTAGGCAGCAGAGAGGAACTAAAAAGATGAAAAATGATAGTGAGGTGGTTTCACTCATTTAAGAAATAGTCACTGAGTGCCAATAATGTCCTAGGCCCTGAGGAGTAGACAAAACTGTAGATACAAGTCCGTGGTGATGGTACTGTTCTGGGATACAGAAAGATAGAAAATCAGTAAAAAGCAACATGGAGAAAAACAGTATACAGCAATATGTCAGATGATGATGAGGCATAAGGAGGAAAAGTAAACTGGGGCCAGTGGAGGAGATGGTAAGGGAAAGATCTCACTGAGAACGTGAATCTGAGTCAAAGACCAAAATGAAGGAATGGTCTCTGAGTGCCAGCTGTCTTGTGCTAGCACTGATGGTTGGGGTAGCTGGGATGAAAGCAGTTTTCTTTGTGGAAGGGGCCATCTCTTGTCTTTCTTATGGTCTAGGATATAGTAATAAAACTGAGTCTAGAGCAAAGGGCTCCAAGAAGCTACATGCAGCTCATTTGAAAGTGGCCTGACCTGCTCAGTGTGAAAAGAAAGCTAAGTTTGAATTTCTTTCTAAATCATGGACTGTTCAGTTGGCTCAGACTGACCATATCCTGTTCCCCACCTCTGCCACTTTGCACATTTACTTGCCTGACTCCTGAGGATATTTGAGTTTATAACTTAAGGTGATTTTATAGTGAGAAAAGAGAATCCCCACCAATCATTTGCCAGTGGAGTTCAATGGGATTTTTGTGGGACATCTCTGTGAGAATTATCCAGGGAACACATTGAACCTAGAGATTCCTGGGATCTTCCCCCAGAGAGATTGATACAGCAAATATGGAGTAGATAGTTGCAGTAATGACTCACATTTTTTTCCCCACCCCATGCCCTAGGGTGGTCACCTTTCATACTAACTCTGGGTCTGACCATGTGACCTGCTTTGAAAAACAGGACATCAGCAAATGTGACACAAATAGAGAGATGAAAATCACATGTGCTTTGGGCTAAGCCCTCTTACTATTCTTGGAGCCTGTAGGTCCATGAGAATGAGCCTCAGCTGGCCCCCTGGAAGAAAAGAGATATGTGGCCCAGTTGCAGCAGTCACCCCAATCAGTAGCCTAATAATCATCTAACAATCATTGTGTGAGGGAGGCCATACTAGACAAGCCAAACCTCAATCAACCTGCCAGCTGACTTCAGGTGCATAAGTGACCATATTAGCAGACCCAGAGCAAAAGAACCCCCAGTCCATCCATAGAACCATAAGTGAAACAAATGGCCCTTGTTTTAAGTCATCAAAGTTTGAAGAAGTTTGTTATGCAACAAAAACTACTCAATATAAGACCCAAGAATCAGTGAGTTTTTTAAATATTCTCCAGGCCTATCTGATGGTGGGGTCAGATCTGTGTATTGTTCTTTATCACTATGACCTCCTACCACTTTTTTCTCCAAATGTCCTTGTGTGGGCACAGATGTGGCCTTACTGAGAGAGTGGGCTGTGATGAGAGAAGGCCCACATGGAGCCCTTCACCATCTGAAATCAGCTCACTCTCAGATTGCAGAGAAAATGGGGCCCAGTCTGGAAATATTTAGGACGGATCTAGGATCTGACAACATTTTTTCATGTCATATCCAGAGGCTGATGATATTGGGGACAGTGGACAGGTAGAATGTATAAAATGGGACACTATGGTTTTCTGTCTCTTAGAAACTTGAGCCTGAGGGAGGACTAATCCAACAGGCCAGAGATATGGCCTAGAGGAGAGGGATGGGAACAAAGTCAAGGCCTTGGGCTTCTCTGGGTCCACAGAAGAGATGATTGTATTGGAAGAGAAGGAAAAGATAAACAGCAAAAGAGTGATTGTAAGCCTGGTTCTTCATCTCAGGGAACCACTGGGAAAATATTGCTTTCACTTTTCAAACGCAGAAAATGAAACATCCAAAAATCTGGGGAAGAAAGCTTCCTTTTCAGCAGCAGTCAAAATTACTTGCCTATGAAATATCAAGTATTAGAGTGTTGTTATGAAGAACTGTTGGACACAGATAATCAGCAGATCAAGACTTCCAGAGGCCCTGTCTTCAAACCAGACCCTACTTCAGTACTTAGGCAGCTGCAGATGCTGGTAGGCGGTGCTGCCTCAGTCTCCCTCAATGCTCTTCCCCAAGGTCCTGTCTCTGGTCCAACCAAGAAGTTTTCCCTAATCTGTTTCCATCTGGTTGATTCTGACTCATAACTACTGAATAGAACTTTTCCATAGGGATTTCAATGGCTACTATAATCTGTACAGAGCTGATCACCAAGTCTTTCTTCCATAGTATTGCTGGATGAATTCAAACTGCCAACCTTTTGGTTAGTAACCGAGTGTAAACTGTTTGCTCCATCCATGGTCCTTGAAAACCAAACCCACTGTCGTTGAGTCTTACTGATCCTTTAGGAAAGAGTAGAACTGCCCCTTAGGGTTTTCAAGGGTGTAAAAGCAGACTGCCTCATCTTTCTCCGAAGGAGCAGCTGGTGGGTCTAAACCATTGACCTTTTGGTAAGCAGCTGAATGCTTTAAACAGTATACCACCAGAGCTCCTTCAAGTTCTCCCTAATTGCCATAAAATCCTTGCTAAAAATTAGCATGCTTCTCCTAAACTAACCATTGAATGACAATGTCTTAAATTCTATAAGATATTCACTTACCCACCAAAAAAGGAGAAGTATTAATCTGAGAAAATACAACTCAAAAATGAACTACATTAAGTAAAAATAATTTTATAAAATGCCCTTCTATTGGCAGGGGAGACAGGGAAGAGGAGAAAACACAGCTTTGGTCCTTGAATCCATAAAGGGTTCATTCTAGAATTAGCTGTGTGCCCTTGGAGAAGGCATTTCCCCTTGCTGAGTGCTGAGCTAAGTGAGGCTTTGCATCCCATTCATTTCTGCCTTTCCACAATGGAAGGATCCTGCCAGGAGCTTATCTCACAGTGGCCAACTCTGTGTTTGGAACAATCTGCCCATTTACAGTCACAGGTCAGGTGATGGGATATGTCTCACATGTAACAGATATCAAAGGATACAGGTTCAAGAGAAATCAAAACACCAGCTTTTCAGCTCTCCCTCATCTATGCAATGGGAAAGCTTTCAACATCACCAGCAAGGTGATGGTGATTAAATGAGATAAAGTAGGAAAGAACTAGAGCACAGTGCCTGGAAGATAGAAAGATCTCTGTAGTGTTAGCTGATATCTATCAGATATTGTTTTATAGTTGCTGTTCACAGGGGCTCAGATGAGGCCAATATCTCCATCTGAGTATTCATGACCACTAATCATGGCCTCTGGACCCTCAAGTGGGCAGTTGATCCTCTCTTCTCTGACTCTCCCAAACTGGATTTCAGTTATTTTCTACCAGTAGCTCTTAATGCAGGGGCAGGAGATAGTGGGGGAAGGAATGCAAAGAGAATTTATATTGGGTTTCTAAGTGCTCAAGTTTGGAAGGAAGATGGGGCAATCTACTTCCATAGTGATACTGCCTCGGAAACCCAAGGAGGAGTCGCTATGAGTCTTGTCAGACTCGACAGCACATAACAACAACAACAACAACAAAGTGCTAAAGTGACTCAATCCAATTGGAGTTCTAGGCACCTGCTGCCCGTAAACTCAGCCAGAACTAGCTCAACAGGGTTAAAAGGTGTATCAGCAGACTTTGGCATATTAGGAGCAGCTGCTCCAAAACAGAACCTATTATCAGATGTTCCATGGATGTCTTTACGTGGGAGCTTGATAGCAGATGCAGCCAGTACCTCACCCACAGCCCCAAAGGGCTTATCAATCAAGTTAGTTCTGGCCCAATTTCCCACTACCAACACCTGAACTTCTTTGAGCATTTTCTCTAGTGCTAAAGTCACTTTGCCTCATCCATAATACAGAGGGAATCAATGTTCCTCAAGGGCAGCTCTCAACCTCTTACTGAAGGGCATTAGTAGACAAACACCTCAGCTCCCTCACTTGGGTGGAAAAATTCTGTGGTGTGGGTTCTATATCAGTTCCCAGATTTCCTCAGCAAGACTGAGCTCCAGTTGTCCATGGTGATAATGTGCTTCATAATACACCCAATAGGCTGCCTTACCTTCTCTGTCTCACAACCCCACTCCCCTACCAGTGTTTCCTTCACCTCCTAAATGAACTATTTGACCTTGAATCCTTGCCTACAGTCTACTTCTGGAAAACCCAACCTCAAAAGCTTTTCTTTCTCTCTCTCTCTCTCTCTCTCTAGTTTTACTTAGACTCTAAAACTCACCTACTTGTATCTTCACCCACCACATGGGCCTGACTCCTACATTCCACATTCCAAAACCCAAAAAGCCCACTGCCATCAAGTCAATTCTGACTCATAGTGATCCTATAGGAGAGAATAGAATTGCCCCATAGGGTTTTCAAGACTGTAAATTTTTAGGGAGGCAAACTGCCTCATCTTTCTCCCACAGAGTGGCTGGTAGGTTCAAACCACCAATCTTTTGGTTAGTATTCTTAACCACTGTGCCACCAGAGCTCCTTCCATATTTCCAATGCCTGGATAAATCTTGCTATGAATTAAATTCACTTGGTCTCCAGAATCTCCTACTCTTCTTCCCTTTACCTGAATCATTAGAGAGTCTCTGTTAGAATCATTGCTGAGTTTGCTAAATCCTCTGGATCAGTCCCATGGAGGACAGGCACCCCTCAGGATGAGCCTCTAAAGCCAGATTAGAATCCTACATGTCCAGCATTGCATCTGGACCCTCAAGTGGGCAGTTGATCCTCTCTTCTCTGACTCTCCCAAACTGGATTTCAGTTTCCATTAGCCCCTCCCAGCACCTCCAAACCCTTGCCTGTCCCTGCCATCCTACAGCCAGTAGCTAAAGAATGAGCCCAGGGTACCATAGATCACAGCTCACAGCTTAAAGCCCACATCTGGAACTAAGTCACCAGGAACTTTATCTTAAGACTTGTTCCTCACATCTTCAGCTCCTGATTTCTGCCTCTCCTTACTACACCTGTATTGTGCCACTTGATTTAATGGTTACTCTTACTTTTCTAATCATGATGTTCTGGGTGTCTTACCTTTTTTTGTACATGACTTTGGCCATTTCAGGAGCCATTTCAGATCCTTTCACCCTGATCCCACATGCTCTGCTGGGTTGTGAGGACAGCACTAAAGAAGCTACTTCTGGTCTAAGGGAGGTTTCAGTTAAGTGCATGAGCAACTACAATCCAGGGTGACAAGTTCTATGATGGGGTGAGTACTGAGTATCACAAGAGCATCAAGAAAGTGACATCAAGCCCATGACCTGAATTAGCTGGGAGCAGAACAGAAATATGTAAAGGCCAAAAGGAGATGATAAGACTGCAATGAAACCCAAGTTATTATGGAGATGGAAGTAAATAAGGAGCCTGACAATATTAAATGACACTTCCCCACTTTCTTCTCTCAGCTGAAACTAAAATTTAGATCTTTAAAATTTATGTATGTCCAATTCACTGATGAGCTTTGTTTTCTCACAGAACCCTACCTCTGAGTTACTTCCTTTGTGTCTCTCTAACTCTGCAGGGGATAAACACCATTATCCACAGAATATTTAGAAGATATCAGCCAATGTGCAAGCAGTTTAATTTAGCCCTCTATGTGTGAGTTGTAGTAAATCTTAGCTCTGGGAGAATTTTAAGATTTCTCTGCTGAGTCACTTGCTGTAGGTAAAGACAGCATCAAAACCAGCAGTTGGCAAACCTGCACCTGATCCCCAGCTCTGCCAGCAGCCTGCCAAAGGCCCTATTCCATCATTGCTTCAGAAATGATGGCATGTGTAGAAATCTCAGGAAAAGAAGGCCAGAGATCTCACCTAGTTCATTTCTAACAATTTCAGCTGATCTCTTCATGGAGATGCCTAGCCCAATCAAGGCATAAACCCTGTCCCTAAGGGATGAGGCCCGGAAGAAACTCAAGTGGGTCCACTTCATTGGGACAGGAGAATGGGGTGGAGTGGGGGGGAGGCAGAGTAGGGAGCACTTGAAGAAATTTATCCCTTCTTTATCACCATTTCCTCTCTGATTTCCATCATGCCTCTGGGGCTGGGATGAGAGTGTGGACCCTGTTTGCTAGAGGGAAATATCAAGTGAAGTGATCATGATCTGAAGAGGTGGCTAGTAAGAGGCAGCAAGGACAGTAGGTGGCATTGGGATAACTCATATTTGGCAAGATTGATAGAATTTGAGTGAATTCTGAGACCTGGAAGACTGTTTTCTATGTGAGTGACATTTTTGAACACAGTGCTTGATTATGCATGTGTGAGCACACACATGCAGACACACACACACATTCCCTCTTTTCCCTTACTTGCCTCTAACCTATTCCTCAAAAAGGTTAGTTTCATACAAGTGGGGAACTTTACATGATTCCCCAGGACAGCTGTCTCTCTAAAGTCACCTCAGAAGTCACAGTCACTGGAGTAAGAGATGATTATAGAGGAACTCCACCCTCAAATCATAAAGAACAGAGTGAGTGTCAATTGTTATGGTGAATCTGAATGCAGCTCTTTTCAAAGAACAAGAAATGACCATGCCAAATTCTGCCTGTGACCAGGGATTGATGAAGAAGTTTTTAACTTTAGCTGTGTTTTTTTTTTTTTTTTTTTTTTTTTAATTGCCATCTGTTTCCATTAATACTACTACTGCTTCTAGGTGTCTCAAGGAACAAAGTGGGATATTTCCCCCGTGTCAATCTTGCCTATATCCTATCCTGATCCCATCTTTAGAAAAATGAAGTCAAACGCTTTAGTACTCCCTAATGTTTTTCAAAATTCTGATTATTATTATGGCTCTCACCTTCTATTGTTCCTACAAATTTCTCACAGCATTTTGCCCTCAGAGCCATTGGAAAGATTCTGCCTACCACACACTTCAAACCCTTTGTAAGTAGAATATCATGAAGTGATGTGTAACATGGAAGACTGTGTTCCTGAAACTGCATTATTGGAAGACTAGAAACATCATTGGTGCATGTCACTCACCCCAAAAAATGGGGCACCAGTTGAGCAAAGAAGTAGCAAGAAGCACCTTGGGGGTGGAAAATGGAACCACACTTGACCCCTCTGCTCCTGAGAACCAATAATAACATTAGTCCTGTAGAATACTCATGACCTGTGATACCAAACGTTCTGGGCTTCCCACAACCAGAAGCATGCATGTGTCAAAATACCGTGTATGTGCGTGTGTGTGTGTGTGTGTGAGCATATGTGTTAACTTACCTATCAATTAGTAAATTCAACTGCTACTGAACCTAGAACTGGCACTGGAACTGGAAGATGACTTGCAGCTAAAAATACTCACTGTCTTCGAGTCAATTTGACTCACAGTGACCCCTCCTTGGATTTCTGAGGTGATATCACTACAGAAATAGATTGTCCAATCTTCCTTCCCAACCAGCCTTCTGGTTAGCAGCCAAATACCTTAGGCACTACGCCCCCAAAACTAGGGTCAGCAAATCCAACTAGTCTTGTTTGTCATGACCAGAGAGGCAAGTATGGTTTTAATATGTTATATTTTAAATGTAAATAAATTTTAAAATTATTATAGGTATATAATAGTTTTAATTTTTCCTCTTGGCCAGCGAAGTCTAGAAATATTTACTTTCTAGACTTCAAGAATATATTTGCCAAATCCTGTTCTAGAGCAGTGACTCTCAATGAGGCTGAGGGAGGTGTGGATATCAAAATTTTTTATGGCAAATGGAATGTATTTTTGTAGTTGGAAAATCATTCTAGCCCCGTGACCCAGCAATTCCAGTAGCAGGTGTAACATACAGAAATCCTAATGTATGTACAAAGAAGTTCATGGCTGTAAAGAGAATTTGGTATATACTCTTTTTATTAAATAAAAAGAAAATTTAAAACTAACTTGTGGAAAAAAAAACTAACTTGTGGTAGGTATATTAGTATGACAGAAATTTACACAACAGTAAGAAATGCTTAAGGCATTTGACTGCTAACTTGGTTGGTGGTTCAAACCCACCAGCTGCTCTGAGGAAGGAAGATGGGCCAATCTACTTCCATAAAAATTTGCAGCCTCTGAAATCCAGTGGGGGTTGCTATGAGTCAGAATCAACTTGATGGCAGTGAGTTTGGTTTGGTGAGATACATATACAGCAAATATATATATATATATACACACACACACACACATATATATATATATACTCATCTGTTAGTTCATCATATTATGGTGGCTTAGGTGTTGCTGTGAGACTGGAGGCTATGCCACTGGTATTTCAAATAGCAGCAGGGTCACCCATGGTAGACAGGTTTCAGAGGAGCTTCCAGACTAAGACAGATTTGGAAAAAGGACAGGGCCACCTACTTTGGAAAAATTGGCCACTGAAAACATTATGAATAGCAGATGAAACAGACCTACTTTGCTAATGTGGGAAGAAGGGACTAGTCCCTGGGGAAGCATAGTATGCTTGGAAAAGTGAGGGTAAGAGAAAAAGGGGAAGACCCTTGACAAGATGGTTTCACATAGTGGCTGAGCTGATGGGCTGAAGCATAGCAAGGATTGTGAGGATGGCACAAGACTGGGCATTGTTCTGTTCTGTTGTATATAGGGTCACTATGAATCAGAATCTACTTGATGGCACCCAGCAACAACAGATATATATGAATATGAATAGACCTCAAAAAAAAAAATAGCATTGAGCAAAGCAAATTAAAAAATTATTTACATACTCTGGAACTGATTACATAAATTTACAAATAAAAACTCAAAATAATATTATGTATTGTTCTTAGATACATATATATATATGTGAAAATATATAAAAATGGACTGAGAGTATATACAAAATTCCATTTTCATACTATTGGCTCTAGAAAGAAAGGGAAGAAGGAAGGAAGGAGGAAAAAGAAGAAGGTCAGAAAAGACAGAGGGATGATATGATGGCAGTAAAAAAAAAAAAACCTTCCAATGCATTAATTATATTTTTACATACACATACACTCACATGCACATGCACAACCAAATAAAAAGTAAAAGCAAATGGACAAAAAACGCTGTGTAATAACACAGGAACAGCAAGTAAAAAAAAAAAAAAAAAAAAAAAAACCTTCCAATGCATTAATTATATTTTTACATACACATACACTCACATGCACATGCACATTCAAGTAAAAATAATAAACTGCAAGCACATGGCCTGAATAATTGGAAGCTAGACTGTTAACCAGGAGACTGGCAGTTCAAACCCACCAGCCACTCCTCAGAAAGGAGGTTGGGCAATCTACTTCCGTAGTGACACCACCTCAGAAACCCAAGGAGGGGTTGCTATGAGTTGGGTTCGACTCAACAGCACCTAACAACAACAACAACAGGTACCTGTTTTATTATTCTCATCTCAAACATTTCACCCATTTTGTTATACATTTCAGTTTCACCAAATACATACCCATGTGACAACCACAATCAACATACAGAATATCTGCCAAAAAGCACCACCAAACTCAAAACCTCCTTGCAGCCCTCCCCTTGTCACCCAAGAACCATTGATCTTAATCCCCAGTGGATTTCTGTTCATTTATTGTGTGTGTATGTGTGTGTGTGTGTGTATGTACTTGCTTGTTTGTTTTTGCCAAACTACTACTTCAAGAAGACACTTCAGGAGATCCGATAAGATGGCAGAATAGGCAGAAAGACTACACAGACCCTCTTCAACAAAAAAAAAAAAAAAAGGGGGGAGCCAATTAATACAGATACAGAAGATAATCCTGGACCCCTGAGCCTTGAAGGGAAAGATATAAAAGTGGACTAAACTCCAACTAGAAGAAGAATTTGCATGAAAACACCAAAAAAGGAGACATACAGAGATGCTATCTGGCAGTGATCCTGATGGCACAGACAGCTTGGCTACTGCCAAGTGGTGGTAGGACCTAAGAATTAACATAAAAATTGGCCCTGCTACCCAGGGGCCACACAGAGGACTGCTCTGGTGCCTGGGGAATAATAGGGGAAACAGCAAAGAGGAATGCAGGCTGAGCTGTGGACTTTTGACTGTCTGGAGGGGGCAGGAATTTTGAATGTTTACAAATGGCTTGACCATTGTGGATATTTAAATCAACAGTGTTCTCCCAGATTCCAGGAACTTAAGGACAGGCTCCACCTTGCTGGGAACCCCAAGGACATTCTGGACCCAGATGACTGGAAAGGTGTGACATTCCCCGTGTTACTTTTATAGCTCAAACCCTCTTAGTGAATGTAAGTGTGGCCATCTCTCACTCCCACCCACTTTATGGGCCAGTAGCAATTCCATCCCAGTCTGGGTGCTCAGACAGAGCCTGGGTGCCCTATCCCCCACCATGCCACATTTTTTTTCTGTTTTCTGTTTTTCAGTTTGTTTTTGTCTGTATTAAAACTACTATTATTATTATTACATTTGACCTTTATACTATTATTATTTATTCTTCCCCTCCCAGGTTCTAGCTTTCAGCTTTTTTTCTTTTCTCTGTTCCTGGTTGCATTTTTTTTCTTTCTCATGGATGATCCATTCCTTGTTTTTCTTTTTGCTTTATTCACATATTTTTCTTCATTATTCTTCTCTGTACCTTTTTTATTTTATTGCCCTATCCCCAGATGGGAGCTCTGGTAGCATAGTGGCTAAGACACTTGCCTGCTAACCAGACGGCTGGCGGTTCAAACCCACCAGCCACTCCTCGGAAGGAAGGTTGGGAAATCCTACTTCCGTAGTGATACTGCCTCGGAAACCCAAGGAGGGGTCGCTATGAGTCGGGGCCGACTCGAAGGCACTTAACAACAACAACAACAACATCCCCAGATATTATAGCTTTTCTTTCCCCCCTTTTTTTCTTTTTTTTTTTTGTTACTGTTCCAGTGGGACTACATGGTGCATTTTTAATCCATTTGTTTTTACTTTTTGATGGTTATACAAATGTTATTTTGTCTAACTGAGTGGAAGACAGCAAGAGTCCCATATGACACAACTACACCCACACCTCCTGTAGCTTCACTGACTGATTGAGAGCCAACACTTCCTTCTCCACCAATGGGCCAACAGTAAATAACCACCAAGAAAAGCCTGAATCATCCTTGGCTGCTCTTCACAAACAGTTAACAGAGAACTAAATACAACAACATCACAATGTCTCGGAGACAACAGACCATCACAATCCACACAAAGAAGCAAGATAAAGTGGTAGAAACAAAGGAGCAGGATACAGATCCAGAACACATCCCTGAGGATGAAACAGCATTGGAACTCCCTGATAAGGAATTCAAAAGAACAATATTTAGGTATCTTCAAAGGATTGAGAGACAAAACAAGGAAAACAGAGACAAATCCCTAGAAGAATTTTGGAAGAAAATACAAGAATAAAATGAAAAACTAAATGAAAAATTACAAATGATTCTAAATCTACACATAGAAATCTAGAAGATTGATACTGAGTTGTCAGAAATATGTAAAACATTGAAAGGGCAAAGGAGTAGAATTTATGCAATGGAAGAGAGAATTAATGAGATTGAAGACAAATACCTGAATACTTCTATGGAAAGCGATCAATCAGAAGAAAAATCAAAACAAAATGAAGAAAGCCTAAGGATCATGGGGAATACCATCAAAAAGAATAACTTATGTATCATTGGAATTCAAGAACAGGAAGAGAAAAAGAAAACCACTGAGAAAATTGTCCAAGATTTGTTGGAAAAGAACTTCCCTGATATGATGAAAGATGAGAATATATTTATTCAGGAAGTCCAATGACCTCAAACAGGATAGACTGCAAAAGAAAATCACCAAGGCATATCATCATCAAACTCATCAAACCAAAGACAAGGACAGAATCCTGAAAGCAGCATGGGAAAAACAAAAAATTACAAAGTACAACCAGTAAAAATAAGTTCTGATTTCTCAGCAGAAACCATGCAAACGAGAAGGCAATGGAATGGTATATATAAAACCCTAAAAGAGAAAAATTTTCAACCAAAAATTATATACCCAGCAAAATTGTCGCTCAATATGATAGTGAAGTTAGGAGATTTCCAGATAAACAGAAACTAAGGGAATTTGTTAAAACCAGACCAACCTTACAAGACATCCTAATGGGAGTCCTTTGAACAGAGAACCAAAAATAGCAAATAACAACTGACCATTAATACACAAGATGACATAACCCAGAAACCACAGTGATGGACATATCCAAAGTAAAGTAAGCTTACAAGATTGTAAACAGGGAACCTGAGACTTCAATTGGCAAATGAGGACAACTACAAAACAAAAAGAGGGAAAATACTGTGTAGTCACAGAACTTCTAAATGGTGAGGAAGTCAAGAGAGTTGCAAGATAGAACGAATTATTCCACACTTGGGGAGAAAATTATAAATCACAGGGTAACCTCAAAGAAAAATGATAAACCTTCACATTACAATAAAAAAGAGGACAATCAAAAATACTCATCAAATACTAAAACAACAGCAACAAAGGAAATGATAACACAATTCATAAACATAATGAGCTCAGCAAAGAAAATAATATGGAACAAAGAAGCAAGGGACACCATGAAAAACCCCATAACAAAATGATAGCAACCAATTCACACTTGTCAATAATTACACTGAATGTTAATGGATTAAAGGCACCACTTAAGAGATGGAGAGTTGCAGATTGGATAAGAAAACAAAACCCATCAACATGCTGTCCAAAACAGACACACTGTAGACACAAAGATAAAAATAGACTAAAAATCAAAGGTTGGAAAAATATATATCAAGCCAATGGCAACATAAAAAAAGCAACAGTGGCAATATTAATTTCCGATCAAATTGACTTTAAGACAAAAACCAACATATGAGACCAGGAGGGACATTATATAATGATTAAAGAATCAATTGCACATGAAGATATAACCATAATAAACATCTATGGACCCAATGAAAGAACCCCAAAAATACACAAATTAGACTTAAAAAGAGTTGAAAAGTCAAATAGATGACTCTATATTCATAGTGGGAGACTTTAATGGACCACTTTCAATGAAAGATAGAACAACTGGAAAAGAACTAAACAAAGGTGCAGAGTGTTAACAATACAATCCACCAACTTGACCTTATAGACATCTACAGAGCACATCACCCAACAACAGCACAATATACATTCTT
>NW_006921795.1:3642924-3644856 GCF_000298275.1 Orycteropus afer afer | reverse complement strand
AGACCTCAGATAAGCAAAGCACTATTGAAAAAGAAGAACAAAGTAGGAGGTCTCACACTGCTGGATCTCAATACCTACTATACAACCACAGTAATCAAAACTGCCTGGTATTGGTGTAGTGATAGACACAGAGACCAATGGAATAGAATTGAGAACCCAGAAATTGATCCCTCGACCTATGGTCAGCTGATCTTTGACAAAGGGCCTAAATCCATTAAATGGGCAAAAGAATGTTTGTTTAATAAATGGTGCTGGCAAACCTGGATATCCATTCACAGAAAAATGAAACAAGATCTGTACTTCACATCATACACAAAAACCAACTCCAGATGGATCAAAGACTTAAATGTGAAACCTAAAACTATAGGGTTGCTCAATGAAATACTAGGGGCAAATTTAAGGGCCCTAATATACGGCATAAATAGACTATCAAGCATAACCCAAAATACACAAACAGCAGAAAAGAAACTAGATGAATGAGAACTTCTAAAAATCAGATTTTTATGTGCTTCCAAAGACTTCTCCAAAAGAGCAAAAATAGAACCTACAGATTGGGGAAAAATATTCAGAAATGACATATCTGACAAGGGACTTATCTCTAGAATTTATAGAAAATTCAAATACCTCAAAAACAAAGATAAATAATCCAACTAAAAAATGGGCAGAAGACATGAATAGACATTTGACCAAGGAGGATATTCAGGTGGCCAACAAACATATGAAGAAATGCTCACAATCATTAGCCATTTGAGAGATGCAAATCAAAACAACGAGATACCATCTTGCTCCAGCACTAGTAGCAAAGTTCAACAAGACAGAAAATAACAAGTGCTCTCGAGGATGTGGAGAGATTGGGACTCTCCCACACTGCTGGTGGGACTGTAAAATGGTACAACCACTGTAGAAAGCAGTATGGTGATTTCTTAAAAAGTTGGAATTAGAAATACCATTTGACCTAGCCATTCCATTACGAGGTAGATATCCTAAAGAAGTGAGAGCCAGCCATGACAAGAATAGACATATGCACACCCATGTTCATCGCAGCACTGTTTACAATAGCCAAAAATGGAAACAACCTAGGTGTCCATCAACTGAGGTATGGATAAACAAACTTTGGTACACACACAAAATGGAATACTATGTAATGCTAAAGAATAACCTAGAATCTACAAAACACCACATAACGTGGATGAACTCAGAAGATATTATGGTGAGTGAAAGAAGTCAATCACAGAAGGACAAATATTGTATTAGTCCATTATTGTAAAAGTCAAGGAAAGGTTTATCTATGGAAAGAAATTTTCTTGTTGGTTACCAGGGGTGGGAGGGGAGGGGAGAGAACACTTTTAGATAGGTAGAGATAAGTAGTGATTTGGATGAAGAGAAGGCCAATGTACCAAATGTAAATGATCAACATGGTGGCATTGAGGAAGAGGAAGATATAGAGAGGTACGTGGGAGGTACAGACAACAAAGATGAACCCTTTTGCACATATAGTACTGCGTTGTCAGTGAAGGCAAACATGGATATATGGGGGAATAGATGGGTGGACAGGCTGAACTATTAGGTATGTCTATGAAGCATGGAGTGTTCCCAAGACCATGCATAGGGTTGGCAGACAATGGTCTTAGAAGTGTATTTGTATGATCTGAATTCCCAAGTGTATAGTAGAACTGACAAGGGACAAGGTTGTAGTCACTTCTTGGTCACAGCCAGCTGCCCGGATGGACTGAGTAGTTGAACCTGTGGGCTCAGGACCATAGTCAGAGGGGACATCAACCTCAATTGACATAACATACTACACAAATATTGTTTCACCTTCTACTTTGGCAAGTAGCTGCTCAGATCTTAAAAGCTTGCAAGCAGCCATCTAGATGCAATGAGGGATCTCTCCTTGTCCAGAGCAAAGAAGAATGAAGAAAACCAAAGATT
>NW_006921795.1:3639835-3642151 GCF_000298275.1 Orycteropus afer afer | reverse complement strand
TCCATAGTGATACTGCCTCGGAAACCCAAGGAGGGGTCTCTATGAGTCGGGGCCAACTCGACGGCACATAACAACAACAACAACAAATGTTCATCACAGCACTATTCACAATAGCAAAGATGGAAAAAATCTAAGTGCCCAAAGAGAAGAATGGACATGTAAAATGTTGTACATATATATAAAGAAATATTACTCATTGATGAAGAAAAACACATTCCAAAATCATCTGGGAATATGGATGGGCCTAAAGGACATTATGTTGAGCAAAATAAGTCAATAACAAGAAAACAAATATTTTATGTTCTCATTTTTTTTTATATCCTCACTTTTATGAAATGATATGAACAAGTAAACATACAGAAACTAATATTCATTAGTGATTACCAGGGATGGCGAGAGGGTGATTCACTCTATATTTGTGATGGGAAAAGTAACATCAAATGAGGATGAAGTGTGCACAGTTTAATGATTTCACTAAAAAGTACACAAGAAAAAAAGGACCTGTTGGTAATTGCTATGGCATACATAGTTTTGAAATCATACATAAAATAACCAAAAAATACATGTGTGAGTATATATGTATGTATGTAAACATTATTACTTATAAGTATAATTGAAAAGTGAAGTCTTTATAATTTTTTCTCCTTCTTTTCCTTCAATTACTCTTTCATTCTCCAAAAAGTTACTGATAAAGATTCACAAATACTAATGACCACAATATTGTAGCTAAAACACCAGAAAATTTGACAAAATCAGTGACTATAAAAACACCAGCAACACTTGTAGCACACACAAACAAAACCACATGATTCAATGCAACATGCAGTTGAGTAATAATGATAGCTCCAACTGGAGTACATTAGAAGGTTCAAAAAGTAAATTAGCATAGAGTCTTGTAGGTATATTGATACATTAAGCTAGGCCTATGAAGTTTTTTTATTGTAACTAGTTACAGAGATACTTTTAATAAAATAATAAATTTCTGATGAAACACTGAACAAAAATTTTATAGATAGTCATTTGGTGTAACTCCCTCTGACAGTGTAACCAGTGCAGTCTGCATCCCCCACAACCTGCTAATGAGGCCACTGAGTCAAGTGAACCTTAGTCCTCAAGGTTTTTTATTTTTTATTTTTTTAAATTTTAAAGAGGTCTTTTGCAGCAGATGGGCCCAATGCAATATATCATTTGATTTCCTGACTGTTGCTTCCATGGGTGCTGATTGTGGATCCAAGTAAAATGAAATCCTTGAAAAATTCAATGTTTTCTCCATTTATCACAATGTTGCTTATAGTTCTAGTTTTGAGGATTTTTTTTTTCTTTATATCAAGATGTAATCCATACTGAAGTTTGTAGTCTCTGCTCTTCATCAGTAAGTGATTCAAGTCCTCTCCACTTTCAGCAAGCAAGGCTGAGAGACCTACATATCGCAGGTTGTTAATGTGTGTATATGTTGATAGGTACGTATATTTGTGTGTATATGTAACTAAATGCATATGTATCTATGTGACTGTATGCAAATATGTTCATACATATATAATAAAGCATATAGGGAGCACAGTTACAGATACTTCTTAGACATAAACAATCCTTGTGGGATTGGATTTCTTAGATTGAATGATCAGGACCACAGTGGAATTCATGGAACATCTCAGTCAATTGGTATGATACAGTTTTTAAAGTTATGTTCTACATCCTAGTTTGATGACTAGTGTCTGGAGTTGTAAAAGCTTGTGAATGGCCATCTAAGATGTAATTATTGATCTCTACTCCTTGGTAGAAAAAGAGAAAGAAGGAAATCAAACATAAAAAGAAGAAACTGGTCTACAGCACAAATAGTTTACATGAACCACAATACCAGAAGAACTAGATGGTTCCCAGCTACCACTACTGATCTATTCAGGTCTACAAAAGTTGGAGTCTGATAGAATGAGAGAAAAATGTGGAACAGAACCCCAGATTCCTAAACAAACAAACAAAAACCATATCTACCATACTAGATGAGAGTTAAGGAGTCCTGAGAATATTACTGAGACACTCTTCAAACCTTGAACAAAACTAACCTGTGAGGTCATCCTGAACTAATAAATTAGCTCAGAAAATAATGAATGTTACCCATGAGTATTGTGCTTATTTTGGAAATCACCTATATGAGACCATATCAGGGACACCCAAAGCAGCAGGCCAGAAGAGCAGGAGAAAGGGGATTAAAAGCCAGGAAGCCAGAGAAAAGAGCAATCAGCTGAAGGGATTAGGTGAGGAGAGGAAACTCAGGCCCGCCCAAAGCAGCAGGACAGGAAAGCAGGAGAAAGGGGA
>NW_006921795.1:3631970-3636753 GCF_000298275.1 Orycteropus afer afer | reverse complement strand
AAAGAACTAACAGATCTGTCCTGGAGGAAGTGCAGCCAGAATGCTCCTTGGAAGCAAGAATGGCCAGACTTCGTCTCACCTATTTTGGTCATGTTGTTAGAAGCAACCATTCCCTGGAGAAGGATGTCATGCTTGGTAGGGTGGCAGGTCGACGAAAGAGGGGGAGACCTTCAACAAGATGGATTGACATGGTGGCTGTGATGATGGGCTCAAGTATAGCAGGGATTGTGGGGCTGGCGCGGGATCAGACATTGTTTCGTTCTGCTGTGCATGGGGTCGCTATGAGTCGGAAACGACTCGACGGCACTTAACAACATAACAACAACAATATGAGACCAAATGATCAACAAATGCTTTAATACAAAAAGGATAATGTAAAGGGGCCAAGAAACTAGATTAATGGGAACAGCACAACCAGAATGGAAATATGAGAATGTTCACGCATTGTGAAGAATGTTGCCAATGTCACTGAAAAATTTGTGTAGAAATTGTTGAAGAAGAACCTAAACTGCTCTGTAAACCTATACCAAAAACACAATAAAATCTTATTTTCTAAAATAATAATAAAACTTGATGGCATATAACAACAACATGTGAGACTTGAGCTGCCTTGGATAAAATAGTGGGGAGCAGGCCAAGTAGTGTGTGTGAAAAATCACAGAAGCCTTGAAGTGGTTTTGTCCTTTACAAATCTGAGCACTGCTTTTAACACAGAAAATTTATTATAACTTGATATGATACCAGTTGCCCTTTTGTTACCTCCAGCATGAGAAAATGAATATATACATACAGATTCTAGAACACCAGGTATCAATATTCCACTATGGACTGAGGGCTAAACAGTCTTAGAATATTTACTCCAACCCAGTCATTTTACAGACAATAAGATAAGACCAAGGGTTGAGGATACTTGCTTAAATTTACACAGCTGGAAAATATTAATCAGCCCCAAGCTCTAAGGAGCATTTGACCTAATGTACATTCTCATGGAGTTGGAAGTTATGGCAATAGACCTGGATCTCCTCTTATACCACCTCACTGCCCTTTGATGGCACAAGAGATGTGCTCCTGATCCCTCACAGGCAAGTGGTTCTGGGCCTGGGCCAGGGCAAAGGCCAGGGGTAGTATCCCAGAATGCTAGCTGCAGAGCTTGGTTGTGATCTCACTTTCCTAAATACTATGGTACTTAAAATTAAGGGATAAATTCAGGAGAAAGTTTCTCTGAGAAGACCCACATTTTTAAAACATGACCAAAGAGAGTTCCAGTAAAATGGCAGAATAGGAAGAAAGACTGCACAGAACCTTTCAACAAAGAAAAGAGGAACCAATAAACACAGATATAGAAGATAATCCTGGACCCATGAGCTCTGAAGGGAGGGATATAGAGGTGGACAAACACTAACTAGCCGAAGAATTTGCATGAAAATACAAAAAAGTAGACATATGGATCTGCGGTCTTGCAGCGAACCTAATAGCACAGACAGTTTGGATATTGCCAAGTGGTGTTAGGACCTAACAATTAACCTAAAAATCAGCCCTGCTAGCCAGGGAGTCCATGGAGTACTGCTCTGGTGCCTGGGGAATAAAAGGAGAAGCAGAGAAGAGGAAGGCAGGCTGAGCTGTGGACTTTTGCCTGTCCAGAGGGCAGAGCCACTTTGAATGTTTACCAGTGGTTTGACCATTTTGGATATTTAAAGCAACAGTGTTCTCACAGGTTCCATGGACTTAAGAACAGGCTCCACTTACTGGGAACTGCAAACATATGTCAGACACATGGACTACTAGAAAGCTTCACTTATGGAGTGAGAGTCACCGCCTCCTTCTCCACCAATGGGCCTATGATAAACAACCACCAAGAAAAGCCTGACACACCCTTACTTGCTCTTCACAACCATTTAACAGAGATCTAAATACAACAACATCACAATGTCTCGGAGACAACTGACCATCACAATCCACACAAAGAAGCAAGATAAAGGGGTAGAAACAAGGGAGCAGGAGACAGACCCAGAACACATCCCTGAGGAAGAAATAGCATTGGAACTCCCTGATAAGGAATTCAAAAGAATTATATTTAGATATCTTCAAAGGATTGAGAAACAGATCAAGGAAAACACAGATAAATCCCTAGAAGAATTTTGGAAGAAAATACAAGAAAAAAATGACAAACTAAGTGAAAAATTACAAATGATTCTAAATCTACAGATAGAAATCCAGAAGATTGATACTAATTTGACAGAGATAGATAACACATTGAAAGGGCAAAGGAGTAGAATTGAATCAATAGAAGACAGAATCAGTGATTTGAAGACAAATACCTGAATACTTCTATGAAAAGGGATCAATCAGAAGAAAGATCAAAACAAAATGAAGAAAGTCTAAGGTTCATGAGGGATATCATCAAAAGGAATAACCTACTTGTCATTGGAATTCCAGAACAGGAAGAGAAAAAGAAAACCACTGAGAAAATTGTCCAAGATTTGTTGGAAGAGAACTTACCTGATATGATGAAAGATGAAAATACATCCATTCAGGAAGTCCAACAAACCCCAAACACGATAGACCCCAAAAGAAAATCACTGAGGCACATCATCATCAAATTCATCAAAACCAAAGACAAAGACAGAATCCCAAAAGCAGCACAAGAAAAACAAAAAATTACGTACAAAGGACATCCAGTAAAAATAAGCTCTGATTTCTCAGCAGAAACCATGCAAGCAAGAAGGTAATGGGATGGTATATATAAACCCTGAAAGAGAAGAATTTTCCACCAAGAATTATATATCTGGCAAAATTGTCCCTCAAATATGATGGTTAAATTAGGAAATTTCCAGATAAGCAGAAACTAAGGGAATTTGCTAAAATCAGACCAACCTTACAAGGGATACTAAAGGGAGTCCTTTGAATAGAGAACCAAAAATAGCAAACAACCACCGACCATTATTACACAAGATGACATAACCCATAGCTATGGACATATCCAAGGTAAAAAAAGCTTACAAGATAATAAACAGGGAAGCAGAGACTTCAACTGGCAATTGAGGACAACTACAAACCAAAAAGAGGGGAAACACTGGTTAGTTACAGAACTTCTAAATGGTCAAGAAGAAGTCAAGAGAGTTGCAAGATAGAGTGGACTATTCCAAACTTGGGGAGAAAATTATAAATCACAGGATAACCTCAACAAAAAAATTATAAACCTTCACATCACAATAAAAAAGATGAAAAGCACAAATATTCAACAAATGCTAAAACAACAGCAACAAAGGAAATGATAACATGATTCCTAAACATAATGAGCTCAGGACAGAAAATAATAGAGAACAAAGAAGCCAGGGACACCATGAAAAAACACATAAAAAATGACAGCAAAAAATTCATACTTGTCAATAATTACACTGAATGTTAATGGATTGAATGCACCACTCAATAGACAGAGAGTTGCAGATTGGATAAGAAAACAAAATCCATCAATATTCTGTCTACAAGAGACACACCTTAGAGACAAAGACAAAAAGAGACTAAAAATCAAAGGTTGGAAAAAGATACATCAAGCAAATTGCGACTGTAAAAGAGTCAGAGTGGCAATATTAATTTCTGATAAAATTGACTTTAAGACAAAAACAACCATACAAGACAAGGAAGAACATTAAATAATGATGAAAGGAACAATGGAACATGAAGATATAATCGTAATAAACAATATGGACCCAATGAAAGAGCCCCAAAATACATAAATTACACTTTAAAAGAGTTGAAAAGCCAAATAGATGATTCCACATTCATAGTGGGAGACTTTTAATACACCACTTTCAATGAAAGATAGAACAACTGGAAAGAAACTCAACAAAGGTGCAGAAGAGCTAAACAATAGCATCCACCAATTTGACGTTATAGACATCTGCAGAGCACTTCACCCAACAACAGCACATTAAAAATTCTTTTCCAGTGCACATGAAACATTTTCCATGATAGACCATATGTTAGGCCATAAAGCAAGCCTTAATAAATTTAATAACATTGAAAAACTGGAAAGCATCTTTTCAGATCACAATCCTATCAAATTAGAAATCTATGATAGGAAGATCAACAGAAAAAGAGTAAACACATGGAAAATGAACACCACCCTCCTTAAAAAAGACTGGATAAGAGAAGAAATAAAAAGTGAAGTTGAAAAATTCCTTGAATCAAATAAGAATGAAAACACAACATAGCAAAATCTTTGGGACACAGCAAAAGCAGTGATCAGAGGACAATTTATAGCAATACATGCACACATCAACAAAGAAGAAAGAGCCAAAACCAACACTTTAAATCAAAATCTGTAACAATTAGAAAAAGATCAGCAAGAAAAGCCTACAGTCACAAGAGGAAGGAAATAATAAAGATTTGAGCAGAAATCAATGAAACAGAAAATAGAAAGACAATGGAAAAAAATCAACAAGACCAGAAGTTTGTTTTTTGAAAAGATTAATAAAATTGACAGACCACTGGCAAATTTAACAAAGGAAAAGAGGTAGAGAATACAAATAACATGAATAACAAGTGAAATGGGTGACATCACAACTGAACCAACTGATATAAAAAGGATACTATCAGGATACTATGAAGAACTATACTTCAACAAATTTGAAAATCTGAAAGAAATGGACAGATTTCTAGAAACACACATCTTACCTAAATTAACACAGACTGACGTGGAAAAGTTGAACAGGTCCATAACAAAAGAAGAAATTGAACAGGTCATGAAAAAATTACCAACCAAAAAAAGTCTTGGCCCAGA
>NW_006921795.1:3629236-3630460 GCF_000298275.1 Orycteropus afer afer | reverse complement strand
AGAACACTACCCAAAGCAATCTATACATTCAATGCAATCACAATCCAGATTCCATCAACATTTTTTAAGGACATGGAAAAACAAATCATTAACTTTATTTAGAGAGGAAAGAGACCCCAGATAAGCAAAGCACTATTGAAGAAGAACAAAGTAGGAGGTCTCACACTGCTGGATCTCAAAACCTACTATATAGCAACAGTAGTCAAAACTGCCTGGTATTGGTTTAATGAGAGACACATAGACCAATGGAATAGAATTGAGAACCCAGAAATAGATCCACTGACCTATAGTCAGCTGATCTTTGACAAAGGCCCAAAATCCATTAAATGGGGCAAAACTGGATATCCATCTGCAGAAAAATGAAACAAGACCGGTACCTTACACCATACACAAAAACTAACTCCAGATGGATCACAGACTTAAATGTGAAACCTAAAACTATAGAGTTCCTCAAGAAAAAACTAGGGGCAAATTTAGGGGCCCTAATATATGTCATAAATAGACTATCAAGCATAACCCAAAATACACAAACAGAAGAGAAACTAGATGATTGGGACCTTCAAAAATTAAATTTTTATGTGCTTCCAAAGACTTCTCCAAGAGAGTCAAAAGATAACCTACAGATTCGGAAAGAATATTCAGCAATGATGTATCTGACAAAGGACTTATCACTAGAATTTATGGAAAACTCCAACACCTCAATAACAAAAAGACAAACAATCCAACTGAAAAATGGGCAGAAGACATGAATAGACACTTCACCAAGGAGTATATTCAGGTGGCCAACAAACATATGAAGAAATGCTCAAAATCATTAGCCATTAGAGTGATGCAAATCAAAACAACAGTGAGATACCATCTTGCCCAGGCACTAGCAGCAAAGTTCAACAAGACAGAAAACAACAAATGCTGGTGAGGATATGGAGAGATTGAGACTCTGATACACTGCTGATGAGACTGTTAAATGGTACAACCACTGTGGAAAGCAGTATGGCAATTCCAGAAAAAGTTGGAAATAGAAATACCATTTGATCCTGCCATTCCATTGCTAGGTAGATATCCTAAAGAAGTGAGAGCCAGCCAGGACAAGAACAGACATATGCACACTCATGTTCATTGCAGTGTTATTTACAATAGCAAAAAGATGGAAATAACCTAGGTGCCCATCAACAGAGGAATGGACAAACAAACTATGGTACATATACACAATGGAATACTATGCAA
>NW_006921795.1:3598632-3629136 GCF_000298275.1 Orycteropus afer afer | reverse complement strand
GGAAAAAGTAGGGGCAAATTTAGGGGCCCTAATTTATGTCATAAATAGACCTCCAAGTATATGCCAAAATTCACAAATAACTGAAGATAAACTAGATGAATGGAATCTTCTAAAAATTAAATTTTTTATGTGCTTCAAAAGACTTCTCCAAAAGAGTAAAAAGAGAACCTACAGATTGGAAAAAATATTCGGCAATGACATATCTGACAAGGCACTTATCTCTAAAATTTGTAGAAAACTCCAACATGTCAATAACAAAAAGGTTAACAATCCAATTCAAAAATGGGCAGAAGATATGAATAGACACTTCACCAAAGTGGATATTTGGGCAGCCAGCAAACATATGAAGAAATGCTCATGATCATTAGCCATCAGAGAGATGCAAATCAAAGCAACAATGAGATACCATCTTGCCCCAGCACTAATGGCAAAGTTCAACAAGACAGAAAATAACAAATGCTGGTGAGAATGTGGAGACATTGGGACTCTCATACACTGCTGATGGGACTGTAAAATGACACAACCACTGTGGAAAGCCCTATGGCAATTCCTTAAAAAGCTGGAATTAGAAATACCATTTGACCCAGCAATCCCAAGCTATATATCCTAAAGAAGTAAGAACCAGGACAAGAACATATATATGGACACCCATGTTCATCGCAGCACTATTTACAATAGCCAAAAGATGGAAACTACCTAAGTGCCCATCAACAGAAGAATGGATAACAAAACTATGGTACATACACACAATGAATGCTATGCAACACCAAAGAATAATGTAGAATGCACAAAACACTGCATAACATGGATGAACTTGGACAACATTATGCTGAGTGAAATAAGTCAATCACAGGAGGACAAATATAGTATTAGTTCATTATTGTAAAAAGTCAAGGAAAGGTTTATATGCAGAAGAAAATTTTCTTTGTTGTTACCAGGGGTGGGAGGGAAGAAAAACAACAGAAAAAAAAAAAAAAATGACCAAGGAGTTGTCCATCTGAGGAGGACTGGTCCAAAAGGACAAAGTAGAATGCAAAGCCAACAGAATATAGCCTGGCCCAGTTCCCTGAACTTAATAGACATTTTTGAATAATAGTTGTTCCACCTCTACTTAAGATGTAGAAAACTATAACAGAACATGCTCCCCACTCTAACAGTGAGAAAAAGCCAGAAAATCTATAAAATACTAAGTTTTTTGTTCATCAGAAAATTGAGATCACAAGGCAAATAAATGAACTAAATCCCAAAACTGATAAGCCATTCAAAGGAGACACAGGATGCACAACATATTTCACCTTTGTTAGAATACAGTAAGGAGCTCTGGTGGTGTAGTGCCTAAAACATTTGACTGCTAACCAGAAGGCTGATGGTTCAAACCCACCAGCCACTCCTCAGAAGGAAGATTAGGCAATCTACTTCCTCAGAGATACTGCCTCGGAAACTGAAGGAGGGGTCATTATGAGTCAGATCCGACTCAAATGGCAGTGAGTTTGGTTTTTTGTATTTTTGAGCTTAGAACACAACAACAACAACAAGCACCATAAAAGTTCATAGGAAGAAATCAGCTAAAATTTCAATGAATTCTAAAATATCAGTTGTGGGCCAGTATATCAGTTCAGAATTACTGGAAACCTCAGACAGAAGGAGAACTTACAGTAACTTATAGGTTCTTTTCCATGGGCTTTCACCTGGTCTCATGAGATAAATTGATACAAGTGAGTAGACTATAAAAAGTCCCCTTAGATAGGATAGGTGTTCAAGTTTTGAGCTGCTGCCACTGGAGCACATGAGCAAAATCCTACCCATCACCAAGCCCTTCCCTCAATAAAGTAACAGCCTTAAAGTTCTGGAGTAAAGGAAGGAAATGCTTTTGAACCTAGAATTCTGCATCAATACCAAGCAGAGATTTGTTACTGCTGGGGAGTGAGAGTATAGAGAAGTACCTCTCAACCAAGACCCAACATAGATGCAAAGCAGAGTTTAGCTCCTGTGGGGAAGAGGATCAGGAATGTACATAAAACTTCATTCCTGAGATAATAGAAGGCGCCAGATAGAGTGGGAGAAAAAGGTAAAAAGAAACTTCAAATTCATAAAAATGATCAGACTTACTGGTCTAATAGTGACTGGTGGAACCACTGAGACTATGGCCCTCAGACACCATTCTAACATTGAACTGATGCCACTCCAGGAGATCTTTCAGTCACATAAAGACAGGTTGATGAAGGGAACATTAATATCAGGAGGAACATGCTCCTCAGAACAATCAACTGTACAAGACCAAAAGGCTGCACAAGACCAAAAGGGCAGCCTTTGACCAAAAGCAAAGTTAAGAGGGCAGGAAGGGGCAGGAAAACTGGGCAAATTGAAAAAGGAAACCCAGATTGGAAATGGGGAGTGTGCTGACACATTTTAGGATTTACAATAAATGTCATGAAACAATTGTATAAATTGCTGAATGGGAAACTAATTTGCTCTGGAAATTTTCACTTAAACCACAATAAAATATTAAAAACAGAATAACAACAACAACAAAACTCCACCCTGAGACCAAGATGCATAGGTGCTACCTAAGCCTGAGACTAGGCTAGGAAATCTGAGAAGCCACCCCTAGTCCCTATCGTACACATAGCACAAAATAACCAGCAACAGTAGTTTATTGCTGGGGAAAGGTCAAGATTTTGGAGAAATTAACCACACAGGGACTGCTGACAGCTGAATGTTAGGACAGAAACACTGAGACAACCCCTTCAGCACTCCATATCCCACACTAGGCATATTGTTGTTGTTTGCCGTCGAGTCGGCCCCGACTCATAGCGACCCCTCCTTGTGTTTCCGAGGCAGTATCACTACAGAAATAGGATTGCCCAACCTTCCTTCCGAGGAGGCTACAATATTCCACTGTGAAAGGAATTTGAAGCCTGTGGTGCACTGAAAGGAAATAAAAGCAAACAGAAAATCCTAATCCAGCTCAAATCCTGACTAGATAGATTGAATCTCTTTGTTAATGACACGATAGAAGATGCATGCACATTTCTGGATGTAAATTATATTTTTCTCAGTTTCTACTATTTTTCTACCTCCAGTGCCTGTCATTCATTGAAAATTTTTTAAACACCGAAAAAAACAAGAAATAACAGTTTCATTTTAGTGAGAAAAAACAATAAAAAGAACTAGACTCCAATGTGACACAGACGTTGGAAAATCAGATACAGACTTTTAAATAATTATAATTAATAAGTTAAAAATCTAATAGGAAAAGTGAACAAGAAAATCTCAGCAGAGAGAAAAAAAAATGTCAAATGAAACTGCTAAAAAAAAAAAAAAATTTCAAAGATGAATTCCTTCTATAACATTATTATCAGACCGGACACAACTGAGCAAGGAATCAATGAGCTTTTTTTTTTTTTTTTAATTTTTATTGTGATTTGGATGAAAGTTTACAGAGCAAATTCATTTCCCTTACAGCAGCTTACATACACTTTGTCTCATGACATTGATTGCAATTTCCCACAATGCAACAGCTCCCCTCTCACTTCCTCCCTTTAGTTACCTTTTCCCTGTGTCCTTCCCTCCCATTCACTCCTGCTGCACCCCCAGCAGTCTCCCTGTACATACACAACCCTTCTATTCTCCCATGATTGATCTCTCCAAGGAGTGTATCTACCTAATATAAATGTTCTAGCTTATATGCCTGTCTTTTGTTTGGCTGGAAGCCAGAGGAGTGGCATTTTTGAAGGGCAGCTAGGGACCATAAGGAATCAATGAACTTGACAATAAGTTAATAGAAATTACCCATATTGTTGTTTTTAGGTGTCATGGAGTCAGCTCCTACTCCTAGTGACCACATGTACAACAGAATGAAACACTGCCTGGTCCTTTTCCTTACTATACTTGAGCCCGTTGTTCCAGGCATTGTGTCAGTCCATCTCATTGAGGACCTTCCTGTTTTTGCTGACTCTCCACTTTACCCAAGCATGATATCCTTCGCCAGGGAGTGTTTGCTTCTGACAACATGATCAAAGTAAGTGAGATGAAGTCTGGTTATTCTCACTTCCAAGGAGCATTCCAGCTTCACTCCTTCTAGAACAGATTTGTTAGTTCTTCTGGAAGTCCATGAGACTTTCAGTATTCTTTGTCAACACCACAACTCAAAAGTATCAACTCTTCTTCAGTCTTCCTTATTCATTGTCCAGCTTTCTCATGCATATGAGGCTATTGAAAACACCATGACTTGGATTAGGTACAGTTTAGTCTTCAAAGAACATCTTTGCTCCTCAACACTTTAAAGAGGTCTTTTGCAGCACGCTATTTAGTATTATCCATACTAGCTCTGGTAGTATAGTAACTAAGGCACTTGACTGCTAACCAGAAGGCTGGCGGTTTAAACCCACCAGCCACTCCTCAGAAGGAAGATGGGGCAATCTACTTCCATAGTGATACTGCCTCAGAAACCCAAGGAGTGGTCGCTATGTGTCGGGTCTGACTCGACAGCACACAACAACAACATAATAAAACATGGGAGCTCTGATAGCATAGTGCCTAAGGCACTTGATTGCTATCCAGAAGGCCGACGGTTCAAACCCACCAGCCAGTCCTCGGAAGGAAGGTTGGGCAATCTACTTTCATCATGATACCACCTTGGAAACCCAAGGAGGGGTCGCTATGAGTTGGGTCCGACTGGACGGCACATACAACAGCATACTAAAACACAAAAAAGAAAAAAAAGATTTAAAAATACAACAGATATCCAAAAGTTATGGAACAATATCAAATGATCTAACATATATGTGATTGATCCAAGGAGGAGAAGAGAGAGAATAGGGCAGAAGATATATTTGAAGTAATAATGGCCAAGATTTTTCTAAAATTAATGAAAGACCACAAACTACAGATTCAAGAAGCTCAGTCATCCCTGATCAAGATAAATACAACACACACTCTCATATACACATTATTCAAACTGATTAAATCTAAAGAGAAAAACTTGAAGGTAGCCAGAGTGAAACATTGCATGAAGAAACAAAGATAAGAATTACAGTAGCCTTTTCATAAAAAAAAAAAAAAAAAATTAAGGAAGCAACAAAAAACTAAGGAGTATAGCAGAGTGATGCCTTCAAGATACTAAAGGAAAATAACTTGCAAATCAAATGAAGGCAAAATAAAGACTTTTGCAGACACTAAGTTTGAGGGAGATCATTACCAGTAGATATGCACATCAAAAAATGTTAAAGAACATTCTTTAAGCAGAAGGAATATTTTACAAGATGGAAAAGTGGATTTGCCTAAAAAATGAAAAGTTTATACATCAGAAGTATAAAAAGAGAACCCATAGACTGGAAAAAGTATTTGACAATGACATATCAGACAAGGGGCTAATCTCTAAAATTTGTAGAAAACTTCAACAATTTATCAACAAAAAGACAAATAATTCAGTTTTAAAATGGGTAGAGGACATGAACAGACACTTCATCAAAGAAGACATTCAGGCAGCTAACACACACATAAAGAAATGCTCGTGATCATTAGTGGAGTCGAATCTGACTCATTGTGACCCCTTCTTGGGTTTCCAATGCAGTATCACTACGGAAGTAGATAGCCAAATCTTCCTTCGGAGGAGTGACTGGTGGGTTTCAACTGCCAACCCTCTGGTTAGCCTTAGGCACATGATCCAGTAATTTCACTCCTAGGTGTATACTCAAAAGAATTAAAAGCAGAGACTTAAACAGATACTTGTACCTCAGTGTTCATGGCAACAGTATTCACAAATACCAAAAGTGGAAACAACTTAAATGCCTACAAATGGTGAATGGATAAACAAAATATGGCACAGATATTCAATGGAAATATTATTCAGTCAGACAGAGAACTGAAGTCTTGAGACATTACGCTGAATGAAAGAAGTATAAGTAACAAAAGGAAAAATAATGTATGACCTTACTTACATACAAAGATAAAAACAGGCAAATTCATAGGGACCAAAGATTATTAGTGGTTACCAGGGGTAGCAGGGAGGAGTTATGGGGGGTTATTGCTTATGAAATAACAAGTTTTGATTTACAGTGTTGGGATAATCTCATTGATTAAGGGTAGGATCACACAGTTCATTAAGTGCTGTCAATAAGTTGTACACTTGAAGAGAGTTGAATTGGCAAAAGCAGTGTGATAGACATATTTACAATGACAAAGAGTATCTGTGAGGATGATTATGTACAAGTAAATGCCTGATGGGATTTGGTTCCTTAGTTTGGAGGTTTAAGGTCATGGTTTCATGGGATATTTCCATTAACTGGCCTACAAACATGTTTAGTGCTTCTGCTCTACCTCCTAGTTCATTGTATTGTGCCTAAGGTCTTAAAAACTTACAAACAGCCATCCAAGGTACAATAATTGGTCTATTTGTCTAAAGCAACTGAATAAGAAGGGGAGTCAGGAAGAGGAAGAGGAAATGGAATGTATGGCTAATTACCACTATGAACAACTTGCACTTTTGCTATAAGATCAGAACTGGATGGTGCCCGACTACCATTACTGAGCATTTTAATCAAAGATTCTACAGAAGAATCTTGGTCTAAAGAGGGGACATGCAGAAGAGAATTTCTAATTGTCATGGAATCCAGCCTTTCTGGAGCCATGGAGGCTGGATGAAGCTCTGAAACTATTGCCCTAAGATAATCTTTAAACTTTAAACAAAAATATACCACAAAGTTCTTAAAACTAAATAATAGTTTAGCTTAACTAGTAAAGATGTTTGCCCTGAGCATTATTCTCTTTTCAAGTCTATATATGTAGGATCAAATTGACACCAGCAACTTGAAAGATTAGAAAGAAAACTTAGGAGGCAGTGAGTTTATATTAATGAGGGAGGAGCAACTCAGTAAAAGGTGGTGAGATTGGTTGGACAATTCAAAGAATGTAATCAATGACACTGAACACATGGACACATGTAGAAATTGCTGAACTGGTGTAAGTTCTGCTGTGTACATTTTCAACAACAATAACAACAAAAATAAATTATTGTGAAAAGATCATTGGCAATGTAAGGCAAAAATAGTAATAATATATTGTATTTTGGGGTTTCCAAAATATGTGTTAGTAAAATATATCACAATAACACAAAGAATGGAATAAAGACATGGAAGTGTACTGTCTTAATGTCCTAACATTGTATTTAAAGGCATAAAATATTATTTGAAGGTAGACTGTAATAAAATAAAGATGTATATTGTGAACACTATAGCAACAACTATTTTAAAATATATATATATTAAAAATTACCCAATAGTGAAGATAAAGTGGAATCATAAAAAATACTCAATAAGTCCAAAAGAAAGCAAGAAAAAAGAAAACAATAACAGAAAATAAATGAGATGGACAGAAAAGAACTAGCAATATAATATATTTAAATGAACCACATAAATAATTACATTAATTTTAATGTTTTAAACACCCCAATTGAAATGTAGAGCTTGTTTGATTGACATGTTTTCAACAAGAAATCTATTTTAAATAGAAAGACATAAGTTTAAAATAATAATAATAAATGTACCATATAAACACTAATTAAAAGAAAGATGTTGTAACATCAAAGTAGACTTCAAAACAAGGGTAAATGAGACAGGGGTAAAGAAGACCATTACATGATGATAAAGGGGTCAATTTGCCAAGAAGAAAATACATAAAATAAAAACTAATAAAATTGAAAGTGGAATAGACAAATTCACAGCTGTATTTGGAAACTTTAACACTCTATCTCAGTTATCAACAGGATAGGCAGAAAAGTTACAGAAGACCTGTTCATCACTATAAATCAACTTGACCTAATTTACCTTCATAAAACACTCTTCCCAACAAGAGCAGAGTACACACTATTTTCAAGTGCACATGTAATACTCATCAAACAAAATATCACAATATGGGCCATAAAAATAATCACAACAAATTTAAAAGAGAATTGAATCCATACAAAATATGTGCTCTAACTGACAAAATTAAACTAGAAACCAGTAACAAAAAGAGCTCTGGAAAAATCACCCAATATTTGGAAACTAAGCAATTAATAGTTGTGGAAATAAAGGATGAAAAACAGAGGAAGAGGGGGTAAGAGAGGTAGGAGGGGAGAAAGGAGGAAGGGCAAGAGAAAGAGAAAGAAAGAGAGCATGGAAAAAGAATGAGAGAGCAAAAAAGAAAGAGAGAGAGAGTATGTGTGTGTGTATAAAGGAAAGAAGAAGGGAGGGAGAGAGGAAAAGGTATATACATGACCTCCAATATTTTTTAAATGAAACAAAGTGCTGTGGTGGCTATTTATAAGAATATTTTTGGTCTCAGAAGAGAAAATACCCTAAGCTGGTGAAAGGAGAACCAGGAGCAGACAATACTGTGGGTCTACTGTCAAGTAACAATTCTATCCCAAGCATCCCAGAATTAGTCAAGTCCAACATCTAAACTGTTGTTCCTGATCCTTCTCAAATAGTAAGTTCTCAGTCCATTATTCCTTATGGTTCAATCCATGCTCACAAGTTGTCCCTGCTTAAAAATGAAGATGCCTTACATCATGTCTGGTCAGCCAGCTCTGGTTTTAGCCAGCTTTGCTAAATACTTTGAGCTCAGACTCATCTCAAGCACATGCCAGTCATGTTTCCATTTCTTCTTCCAGGGCTTTCAACAACATGACTGGTTCCTGCTAGGCCCAGCATAAAGAACAGCCAGGATGGCAGGGAAGTTTATACACAACTGAGGGGGAGAGGGGCTAGGATTGGGGGTGAGAGTGGTGGGAGGAGGATAAATGCCCCAGCCTTTCATCCTTCAGGGGGACAACTATGGAACATTCTCTATACTTTGCAGAGCTCTTAGCAAAATCAAGACCCTTAGCAAAATTTTCTTTTTGATTATTTTTCCATCTCTGTCTCAGTCTGCCTGTTTCTTCCCTCCTGCTTCCTGGGATCAACTTCCAGTAAATCTATCTGCACCCAGCCCTACTCTACATTAGGGGAAAACTAAGACTAAGACAGATACCATTATTGAAGGCTCAGGACCTCAGATTTGTCTGGTTTAGTTAGTCCATAAAGAGTCACTCCTATAGACCCTGAGCCCACCTCTCCCCCACTCTCAGCTAGGAAACAGCCACACACTGCTAGGAAGAATCTTCAACTTGACCCTTCTTAAGAAATGAACCAACCATTAATTCCAGGGCGAGGGAAGTGGCAAAGTGAGGACTGCTCTCACAAGGACCAGCTATTTCTTTTACATTTTTTCCACTGACATTAACATACAGAAGAGCCAAGAACATTTGGTTGGACAGCCAGCTGTCTTCCAGTTATCTAATTCCCAGACCTCCATCAGACAAATACAAATATACACATTCAGTGCAGTGCCTAAAAAAGAGAAATCAAATCATGACAAATTTATTATAGTGTTTAGACCTAGACTGTCCTCTGTTGATCTTTTTATGTTTCTATGAGAAGAGAGGCAGGTCCATGTGCCACAGAACCCAATGACTCTGATGACTAACAGCAGACAAGGAGAATGACAAACCCAGCCTTGGAGTAGTTTCCCAAGCAGCACAGCTAGCCAAAGCCTCCTCTCTTTCCTCTCACCCTGACCTCTGTAGTGAGTCACTTCTCTTCCCTCCAGCCTGACCCCTAATCTATCAAAGGAGAAAAGACAGCCCTCTCCCTTTTAAGAGCAAAATATATTCTTCAAAGCACTGTATTTGGAGCCATTTAGAAACTCCTCCAAGGCAAGACAGTTTAGAGCTCTTCAATTCACTCTACCCAGGTAGAAACTTTATTGAGAGTCTCCTACATGCATGTAAGGCGCCTAGGGAGATACAGAGATGAGGAAAACCCAGTCCTTACTCTGAACTAGATTTCAGTCAAGCAAGGGAATGGCAACCAATAGCACAAGAAGATGATGCTCTTGGGCTTTTCCAAAAAGTACTTTCTGTTAGCATTCCATTTTTTATTGTTGTAAAACTATATATAACACAGTATTTGCCAATTCAACCTTTTTCAGGTGCATAATTTAGTGATATCAATCACATTATCCATGTTGTGTTAGCACAGCCTTTCAAAGTTCATAATACACCTAGAGAATAGACAAGTGACATGTGCTCCTCCAACAGTTGTGCCTGTGGTCCCAGTTTCCACATAGGAAACTGAGTCAGGATACTAAGGGACCAGTGAAAAATGTAACAAAGATTCAAAGGGTGCTTCTTGGTGGAGGAAAGGAAGTCACCCCAAGCTTGGCCCATGTTCTTTGTGTTGTTTCAATCTAAAGAAGTGCCTCCTTTTTTGAGGTCAGACCAAACCTATACCTATATGTAGGCACCTGGGTTAGTCTAGGAATGCACATGGAACAACTCAATCAGTGTGCATTTGTTTACTGAGGTTGTGGGGCCCCACTTAACTTCAGATGTAGAATTACCCTGAAAAGCCATAGAATTCAGTCATAATGAGAAATAAAATCCTAGTAAATGCTATGACACAGATGAACCTTGAAAACATTATGCTGTGTGAAATTCATCAGACCCAAAAGGACAAAAATTGATCCTACTTAAATAAAATGTCCAGAAGAGACAAATGCATAGAGACAACAGTAGATTAGTGATTACCAGAGGCTATGGGGAGGGAGAAATGGAGTTATTACGGGATGAGTACTAAGTTTTTGTTTGGAGTGATTAAAAAGTTTTGGAAATAGATAGTGGTGATAGTTGCACAATATTGTTAATGTAATTAATGTCCCTGAGTTACACACTTAAAAATGTTAAAATGGCAAATTTTATGTTGTAAATATTTCACCATAATAAAATAAAAGCCATAAAACTCCTTTCAAAAATATCTTATGATAACTTTCAGAAAGATGGTTTGAGTAAAGCTGGGATGATATCTGGATCATCCCTTTCTCAGCCTAGAATAGCCCCAACATACCAAAAAATGTTATATATGTTCACCTAGGCTTTTCCAGTCTTATAAGATTTTCCAATTCCAAGATCCTTATTCCAGAACATTTTCATGCTGAGGGTAATTAAAGATCACTTCAAACTCTTCAGCATTCCTCCCACTAATAGGTCTGGTTACTGCCCCCTCTCCTTAAATCTGGGCTGGCCTTGGTGACTCACCTGTCCAACAATGTCACAAAAATGAAGTACTGAGAATTCTGAGGCTCAGTCATAAGAAATCTTGAAACTTCTGCCTAGGCATTTGGAATGCTCTCTCTTGGGATTTTACTCTCAGAACCAAGTCACCAGGTTCCAAGAAGCCCAGGCCACATGAAGAGGCCACAGACAGGTGTCTGAGAGCAGCCCCAGCCAACAGCCAACATAACTGTGAAGAAGGATCTTGGACGTCTAGTCCCATCTTGCCATCAGATAATTACAGTCTCAAACACTGTCTGACTCCAATTGCATAGAAGACCCTGAGCGAAAGCTGTCCAAATAAGCCCAATCAACCCACAGAAGTACAAGAAAAAAATAATAAATTATTGTTTTAATTCATTAAAATTCGTGTTGTTTGTATCTAGCAAATAGATAACAAGAATACATGTACAAAGAAGGTTGGTGACGATGAAGACTATTTACAGCAAAGGACAGGGTCTCCTAACCTAGCTATCCTTTCTCCTTGGCCCTTCACTTATCCTGGGGGCCTGGGGAATTCTCGAGAGATACCTTGCTTCCAAATTCCTACAGAATGAAGCAATTGAACATTAGAGTCAGGAGGGACTGAAGAGAATTTCCAATCCAAAAGCCTCATTGTATAAAGAACCTGAAGCTTAGAGAAATGAGAAGGATCAGTCAATTGCAGGGCCAGGGCTGCAAGCTCTACTGACTTCCAGCTATGGTATTATGCTGCTGTCCCATCTGTCTTGGAGCAGACCAGGCAGAGGCATTCAAACAGATTTTGCCAAGCATAACTCATATTCCAGCAGAGTTATTGTGAAGACCACAGCCAAGCTGCTTGCAAGCAACCTAGAAATTAATCTTTTCTCCCCAAGTTCATCTTGCTGTCTAGAACAGCAGATTGCCAGATGATGTCCCTTCAAATTTATTCATGACACTTGTTTTAAGCATTTCCTGTATATAGCATCTCAGGCTCCCCTGAGACCTTCTGAATCATAACTTACATTTTAACAAGGTCCTCAGAGTTGGTTTAAGTATAGACAGTGGTACCAGACTGACTGGGTTCAAAGCCTGGCTCTGTTCTTTGTTAGTTGTGTGAATTTGGACAAGTTATTGGCCTCTCTATGCCTCAGTTTCTTCATCTGTAAATTGAAATAATGAAAGCACTTACTGCATAGATTTACAGGTTGTTGTTAGGTGCCATCCAGTCATCTCTGACTAATAGAAACCCTATGTGCAACAGAACGAAACACTGCCTAGTCCTGTGCCAACCTCACAATCCTTGCTATATCTGAGGCCATTATTGCAGCCACTGTGTCAATTCATCTTGTTGAGGGCCATCCCCTTTTTTTGTTGACCCTCCACTTTACCAAGCATGATATCCTTCACCAGGGAATGGTCTCTTCTGACAACATGACCAAAGTAGGTGAGACAAAGTTTGGCCATTCTCACTTCCAAGTAGCATTCCAGCTGCACTTCTTCCAGGACAGATTTGTTCCTTCTTTTAGCAGTCCATGGTACTTTTAGTATTCTTTGTCAACACCACAACTCAAGAGCATCAGCTCCTCTTCACTCTTCTTTATTGATTGTCTAGCTCTCAAATGCATATGAGGTGATTGAAAATACCATGGCTTGGGTTAGGCACATCTTACTCTTCAAGAAGACATCTTTGCTCTTCAGCACTTTAAAGAGGTCTTTTGCAGCAGGTTTGTCCAACACAATATCATCTGATGTGTTGACTGCTGCTTCCATTGGTGTTGATTGTAGAACAAAGTAATATGAAGTCTTCGAGAACTTCAATCTTTTCTCCATTTATCATAATGCTGCTTACTGGTCACATTGTGAGGATTTTTGTTTTCATCATATGGAGCTGTAATCCATACTTCAAAATGTAGTCTTCAATCTTCATCAGTAGGTGTTACAAGTCATCCTCACTTTCAACAAGCAAAGTTGTGTCATCTGCATATCACAGGTTGTTAATGAGTCTTCCTCCAATCCTGATGCCACGTTCTTCTTCATATAGTCCACCTTCTCAGATTATTTGCTCAGTATACAGATTGAATAAGTATGGTGAAAGGATACAATCCTGATGCAAAACTCCCTTCCTGATTTTAAACCATGCAATTTCCCCTTGTCCCACTCGAATGACAGCCTCCAGTTTCCTCATGAGGACAATTAAGTGTTCTGGAATTCCCATTCTTCTAAATGTTATCCATAATTTGTTATGATGCACACAATTGAATGCTTTTGCATAGTCAATAAAACACAAGTAAACACCTTTCTGGTATCTTTGCTTTGAGCCATGATCCATTTGACATCAGCAATGATATCCCTTGTTGCATATTTTCTTCTGAATACAGTTTGCATTTCTGGAAGTTCTTTGTCAATATACTGCTACAACCATTTTTTAATTATCTCCAGTAAGATTTTACCTGAGTGTGATGTTAATGATATTGTTGGATAATGTCTACATTCTGAAGGATCACCTTTCTTTGGAATGGGTACAAATATGGATCTCTTCTAGTCAGTTGGTCAGATAGCTGTCTTCCAAATCTGTTGGAATAGCCAAATGAGTGTCTCCAGCAGGACATCCATTCATTGAAATATATCAATGGGTATTCCATCAATTTCTGGATCCTTTTTTGTCACCACCTCCTTCAGCACAGCTTTGAAGCTTCTTCCTTCAATACCATTGGTTCTTGATCATATGCCACCTCTTGAAATGGATGAATATCAACCAATTCTTTTTTGTACACTGACTCTGTATATTCCTTCCATCTTCATGTGATGTTTCTGACATCATTCAGTATTTTGCCCGTAGACTCTTTCAATATTGCAACTCGAGACTTACATTTTTTCTTCAGTTCTTTCAGCTTGAGAAATGCTGAGTGTGTTCTTCCCTTTTGGCTTTCTAACTCCAGGTCTTTGCACATTTCATTATAATAATTGACTTTGTCTTCTCAAGCTGCTTTTTGAAATCTGCTGTTCAGCTGTTTTATCTTGTGAATTCTTCCATTTGCTTTCACTACTCTCCATTCAAGGACAAGTTTCAGAGTCTCTTCTGACATCCATTGTGGTCTTTTCTTCCTTTCTTGACTTTTTAATGACCTTTGGCTTTCTTCATAGATGATGTTCTTGATGTCATCCCACAATTCCTCTGGTTTTCGGTCACTGGTGTTCACTTCATCAAATCCATTCTTTATATGGTCTATAAATTCAGGAGGGATATAATCAAGGTCATATTTTGGCTTTCATGGACTTCTTTTCATTTTATTCAGCTTCATCTTGAACTTGCATATGACAAGTTGATGGTCTGTTTCACAATCAGCTCCTGGACTTGTTTTGGCAGAACATATTGAGTTTCTCCATTGCCTCTTTCCACAGATGTAGTCAATCTGAGTCCTGTGTACTCCATCTGGTAAAGTCCATATGTATAGCCATCTGACATACTCTTTTTTTATATATACAAGTTTTTATTATTATTGCCTTTTATTTTCAGTATCTTTATAAATCATAACATTGAACACTTGCAAGTGAACATCTGAGAATGATAATATCAGCAAATTATATGCTGCAACATTGTATGCAATATATATTATTAATGATAAGATGTACCAAAAAACAACAGATGTTAGTAAGTGTGGTTCATCATAACTTGAATATATTGTAAGTTGAATATGTAGTAAGTCAGGGACTAAGTGTATTATGAGCATTCAATTAGTCACTACATATAAACCAGTTAGCAAAGTATCCAGGTAATTGTTTTAGCTCTTGGTAAATTTTATTTGCTATTGTTATAGTTATAATTATTTTTATTGACATTCCCAAACTTTTGAAAATATGAGAGGTCCTTAACTCTTACTCTTCATGTAGCTCCTCTTCCTTGGACTGGATAGCTGAAAAAGCTGGACTGTACCAATTCCTTGTTTCCTTTTGTTAACAGCTCTCCCCACAGTTTATCTCCTTTCATTCACATTTCATTATAAGCAGCAAGAAAAAAGCAGATCACACTTTTGACACTTTGCTTGGAAATTGCCTCAGCTAAATATTCAAGTTCATTGTTTACAAGTTCAGCTTTCCACACAATTCAGCCAAGTTTCCTGCCACTATATAACAGGAATCTCCTTTCCTTCAGTTTTCAATAACTTGTTCCTCCCTTCATTCTGAGTCATCACCGGAAGAGCCTTTAACGTACATATTTCTACTAACAATCTGCAGAGGCAACACCAAATAAGAGTGAAATGTATACAGCTTGTTGAAGGTAAATAATGTGTATGTGAAAAAGTACACAAGCACACCCTAAAAAAGACCTGTTGATAATTGGTATGACATATATAATTTTGAGACAATAGTAAAAATAACCAAAAAATATATGTGCAGGTTTATATGTATGTGTGCTGGAGGCATAGCACCTATGGCATTTGACTGCTAACCAGAAGGTTGGCAATTCAAACCCATCAGCCACTCCCTGTAATAAAGATTGGGCAGTCTACTTCTGTAGTGATATTGCCTCAGGAACCCAAGGAGGGGTCGCTATGAGTCAAATGGACTCGACAGCAGTGAGTTTAGTTTTTTTAATGTGTATAAAAAAAACATAAAAACCAACTCACTGCCTTCAAGTAGGGTCCTACTGATAGCAACCCTTCCTTGGGTTTCTGAGGTGGTCTTTCTATGGAAGTAGATTGCCCCATCTTCCTTCTGTGTATATATGTATGTGCATACATATTGGTATATGCATATGCATCTATGTGACTATAGGAATATATATATGATTAAGCACATAGGGGACACAGTTACCAATCCTTCTTAAACATAAGCTAATACCTTGCAGGATTGAATTTCTAGCTTTGAAAGATTAAGACCATTGTCTCATGGAACATCTTGGTCAATCGGCATAAAAAAGTTCATAAAATTATGTACTACATCTTTGTTTGGTGAGTAGTGCTGAGGTCTTAAAAGCTTGCAAATGACCATCTTAGAACTATTAGTCTCTACTCATCCAGAGCAAAAGAAAAAGAAGGCAACCAAAGACTCAAAGAAGAAACTAGTTTATAGAACAAATAGTTTCACAAACTAACAATCTGCTTATTATAATATCCAAATTATCTTCTAAATAATATTAAATTTCTCTACCATGCATTTTACTTCTCTTAAGCCCTCATTGTCAGAGTCTTAATGTACATATTTTCACCCACAGTCTGTTCAAGACTTTTTCTGTCAAGGTCCTCAAATGTCTTCTAGCTTTTATCCATTACTCATTCTGAGGGGGACTGGTACAAAAGGACAAGGCAGAATGCAAAGCCAACATAACATAGTCTGGCCCAGTTTCCTGAACTTAATAGTCATTTGAATAATTAGCTGTTCCACCTTCACTTAGGATATAGAAAACTATAAAAGAACATGCTCCCCACTCTAACAGTGAGAAAAAAATCAGAAAACCTACAAAATCATATGGTTTTTTAATTCATCAAAGAGTTGAGATCACAAGGCAAACAAAGGAACTAAATTCCAAAAGTGTCAAGCCCCTCAGGAGGAAGATAGGACACACAAGCTATTTTACCTTTATCAGAATACAAAAAGAGGTAATCCTCATAAAAGTCCATAAGAAGAAATCATAACTCCAGTCTAATCAGGAGAAAAACTTCAGACAAATCCCATAGAGGGGCATTCTCACCAGTACTCCTCAAAACTGGCCAGATCATCAAAAATATAGAAAATCTGAGAAACTGGCATAGGCGAGAGGAGCCTAAGGAGAAATGACAGCTAAATATAACACGATATACTGGAGGAAAAAGTATCATCAGGTTAAAACTATGAAAATCTGAGAAAAGTATAGACTTTATTGATAATAAAGTATCAGTATTGGTTTATTAATTTTAACAAACATACCATACAAAAGTAAGATATTAATAATAGAGGAAACTGGATTTGGGGTATATGCAAACTCTATTATCTTTGTAATTTTTCTGTAAATTGAACTGTTATAAAATAAGAAAATCATTTTAAAAAATAGTAGAGAGGAATGAGAGAAAAATGTGAAACAAAATTCAAATTCTGAAACAGAGTCAGACCTATTGGACTGGTAGAGACTGGAGAAACCCCTGAGACTATCACCCTAATATACTACTTGATTTTGCAACTGAAGCTATTTCTGGAGGTCACCTTTCAGGCAAATGATAGATTGCCTTATAAAATAAACATTATCATCCATGAGTAATGTGCTCCATTAAATAATAAACTAAACCAAAAAAAAAAACAAACAAACACTGCATTGAGTCAGATCTGACTGAGACCCAAAAGCAAAGATGAGAAGGCAAGGAGAGGAATAGAAGCTAGATCAATGGAAACAGAACAAACAGAATGGAAATAATGAGAATGCTGACACATTGTAAAAATTGTACCAGTGTACAGAACAATTTGTGTAAAAATTGTACCAGTGTACAGAACAATTTGTATAAAAATTGTTAAATGGGACACTATTTTGCTGTGTAAAATTTCACCTAAAGCACAGTAAAATATTTAAAATAATCATAGAGAGCTATTGAGTTTTTTTAAAACTTTCATCTAAAACACAATAAAATATTTAAAATAATAATAATAATAGAGAGCTATTGAAGTGCTTAACTTGGGGAAAGTACTATGATAATCTTGGGATTTGAGGAAGACAGTGCTGTTGGACTAGAAGAGAAAATGGTTGGAGTCCATGAACTCATCTAGGAGGCCATTCTGGTCAGTATATTAAAATGGTGATGGCCTTGACCAAAGTCCAGAACAATAGTCAGGAGCCAGGAATATATGAATACTTGGCATTCATCAAACCAACCCCTTAGTAAAACCACATTATCCCTAGCACCACCATATATCATTATAAAGTCTATGGGACCACATCTCACTTTGGATACCAGACTCCTTGGTTAGATGGATTAAAATAGGGGTAAGATTCAAGCTAAAAACAAATATCAAGGTGAACGGATATTCAAAAGACGACACAACTTGGTCTCAACAAAGAAGACCATGAGTTGAATACCTAAAAACTTAAATATGAAATTCCATCTAACTCGTATTAGAAGAGACCATTCCCTGGAGAAGGATATCATGCTTGGTAAAGTGGGGGATCAACGAAAATGGGGAAGGCCCTCAACAAGATGGATTGACACAGTGGTTACAATGATGGACTCAGGTATAGCAAGGATCGTGGGGCTGGCAAAGGATTGGGCAGTGTTTCATTCTGCTGTACATAGGGTTGCTATGAGTTGGAGATGACTTGACGCCACCTAACAACTCTAAAACCCTGTATACTGTGATTCTAATTTATAGCATTATTCTTAAATAATATTCTTAATCCTTCTTATAAAATATCTCTGAGTTTGCTTCTGAAAGAGACTAAAAGAAGCCAGTAAAGGAAATTCTACTCAAATTCACTTGACCTTAGTGTTCAGCTCTCCAGTAGAAATCCAGGTCAGTCAATCAGAATGCAATTTTTTGAAAGCCTGCTCTTTGAACATGAGCATAAGCCAACACAGGAAGATAGAAAAGAAATGAGAGACATGATGGTGGTGCATTCTGTTTACAGAATGGAGTCATCAGACACTTGGCTAAGATAGGGTATTTTGGAGGAAACATATGAAATTGAGCAGTTTCCTGGTTTCTGTCAATTGAAGATTAGGAGACAAGTGTTAAATGTAGGCATTTTTCCCTCCATGAAGGAAATGTGGTGCTCAGAAAGCTCTTTGTAAGGCATTCTCTGGTAAGGCATTCTCTGGATGACTGCATCCCTGGACCTAGAAAGCAGAGATCTGGACATATTAATTAAATATACAGCACTGATATCTCCAGCTCAAAAAATCCACAAAACAACCTCAAACTTCTACATAAAAGAAAAGAAACCAGCAATGAAATGAATGGATTATGATGAAGGATGAGGAAGTAATGAATGGTGGGTGGTTTAAGGGATTTTATTTTGTTTGATTGGCAGGTTATTTTGTTATTTGGTCTAGGTTTTGTCTTACTTATTGTTCAGGCATGCCTAAGGCTAACCAGAAGACTGGCAGTTCAAACCCACCACCCACTCCTCGGAAGGAAGATTGGGCAATCTACTTCCATAGAGATACCACCTCAGAAACCCAAGGAGGTGTCTCTATGAGTCAAATCGACTCAACTGCAGTAAGTTTTGTTTTGTTTTTTCTTGTTTCTCTAACCAAATTGTAAACCTCTAGAAAGGCAATCACCTTGATCTTATGCATAATAATCCCAGATCAAGCACAGGTCTTACTTAACAAGAGGTGCTTCATAAACATATATCAGTGATAGCAGAAAAGGCCCAAGCCAATATTTTCCAAGAGAGAAAGACTGACAAGAGCTTCCACTGCAGAACAGGTGAAATGCCTTTCCCTTTCGTCTATGGGAGAAATAAAAAACAAAGAAAAGTCTTTAGACCAGGAGTTTATCTTAGAATAAGAGCCAACAGCCCAAGGCAGCTCTGCTCCTTCCTGCCTTCTGGGAAAAGCATAACCTGACCTGGCCCATATGGTTTCATCCAATTCAAGTTGCATCTGCTTTGTTTATAGCTCAGAGACAATTACCACAGAAATGCAGAGGAAAGTTGCTGCTGAATCTGTTTCAGTTTGATGTGACACAAGCAATGACAATTTCTGACCTTTACTTCTAGAAAAATAAAACTTTTTTTCTACCTTCATCTATGTAGAAATGATACAAAATAATTACATATTTCCTCAAAGGAAGGTAACAAACATCAGGTAAAATGTAGCAATTTTCTTGGTTTATCTCTCATCTGTCCTGCTGCAAAAGGCAGCCTTGAACTTTACCACCTATATGTCTGGTGTCTGGCCTGTCAGGAGAAACTTGTCTGCGTGCTGCCTGTAACTTTACTGTTGGATGCTTAACTCCTGCTAAAGATAAGGACATTCATCATAGTACCCTAGAAATAGTCCTTCTGTTTGTCACAGTCCAGGGACTTGAGCAAAGACAATATTTTTTTAATGTAAATTCATCAAATGCTTCAAGTCACACATTCTGCAGCAAGGTAGTTAATATACATCATAGCAAGATAATGGGACCTTTAGTAGATTCCATGAAACCAACCCTCCTAGGAGTCAGGTAAGGAGCTCTGATAGTGTATCGTTAAAGCATTCAGCTGCTAACCAAAAGGTCAGCAGATCAAACCCACCAGCTGCTCTGTGGGGAAAAGATAAGGCTTTCTGCTTCTATAAAGATTTACAGCCTTGGAAACCCTATGGGGCAGTTCTACTCCATCTCATAGGGTCACTATGAGTCAAAATTGACTCAATGGCAATGGTTCTTTTGTTCATTTGTTTTAGGAGATAGGTTCTTCTCAGACAACAAACCAGTACTGTGAGAACTAGCAGTGTGTTACAGCAGTGACTGTGTGTCTCAATGCTACCCATTAGTATCCACCCATTCATTACTACTGATGGCTGAGAGATGGGAGAGAGTGACATGCCTCTGTGATGGGAACTGGTGACATACACCCTCACAGAGATTATTTTACATACTAGAGCTTCCTGGTCTTCTCCAAATTTATTTTTTCCTTTGAATTGTGCTTGGATGACTCACGAAACACTTGTTTATCTTTATAATGACTCCTCTTTATTCTTCAGACCTCCTAGACACTAAACCCCATTGCCGTCGAGTCAGATCCAACTCATAGCGACCCCTCTTTGGATTTCTGAGGCAGTGTCACTACGGAAGTAGATTGGCCAACCTTCTTTCCAAGGAGTGGCTGGTGGGTTTGAACCGCCAACCTTCTGGTTAGCAGTCAAATGCCTTAAGCCCTACACCACCAGAGAGATTCTAGACACTAAGGATGGCTTATATGAACCAGGAAGAAAAAGTAAAATGTTCGCATTGATAAATAATATACAAATACTTGGTGTGTCACCTATACTGCACACTACTCAGATAGTTAGAAAAACATAGGCACAGTTTCTTCAGACTTTTGCTTTCAGTACCACGGACTAGATAATTTAGAACAAAATCTCCCAATGAAAAACCAGTTTTTTAAAAGCACAAATTCTTAAACAAGATAATTAGAAATCACTGGGTAAAATTTAGAAGAAGGCAAGAACTCAGAGACGTAAGGTCAGCCTTCAAAGCTGCATTTGCTCTTATAACATTCATCTTGAATTCATAGACTAATTTGGAAGAAAGTACTACAAAAATGAGTTGCCATTTATGGCTTCAAGGGTCAAAAGAAGAAAATCAAAGCTTGAGCGGAGAGCTTGATAAACCTCCTCCAAGTTCTAGCTACAATCTTATAAGGGCTAATCCAATAAAGTAAGAGTAAACTAGAAGCACACTAGCAGCAGATCCAAGAATGCCGGTTGTTGTGGTTGTTACATGTCATCAAATCGGCTTTGACTTATAGTGACCCTATATACAACAAAAGGAAACACTGCCCAGTCCTGCACCAGCCTACAATCCTTGCTGTACCTGATCCCATCATTACAGCCACTGTGTCAATCCATGTAAATGAGGCCCTTCCGCTTTTTCTCTGACACTCCACTTTACCAAGCATGATATCCTTCTCAAAGGAATGGTCCCTTCTGACAACATAACCAAAGTAAGTGAGACAAAGTTTGGCCATTCTCACTTCCAAGGAGCATTCTAGGTGCACTTTCTCCAGGGCAGATTTGTTAGCTCATCTGGCAGTCCATGGTACTTTCAGTATTCTTTGCCAACACAACAACTCAAAGGCATCAACTCTTCTTCAGTCTTCCTTATTCATTGCTCAGCTTTCACATGTATATGAGGCATTTGAAAATACTATGGCTTGGGTTAGGCACACCTTAGTCTTCAAAGGGACATCTTTGCTCTTCAGCACTTTAAAGAGGTCTTTTGTAGCAGATTTGCCCAGGGCAATACATCATGATTTCTTGGCTGCTTCCTCCATTGGTGTTGATTATGGATCCAAATAATATGAAATCTTTGACAACTTTAATCTCTTCTCCATTTATCATGATGCTGCTTATTGGTCCAGCTGTAGGCAGACATACTACTCAGATCCTCTACAACAAAGACCCAAGAAACCAAGATGACATGCCCCCCGCAATTACTAAGCACTCCCAGTGGCCTGAAGCACACTCTAGCTGATCAAGTGTCATGAGTACACCACCTCAGACATCTGCAGCTAGAAATGAATTGGTGCTATGCTGCTATTTTGTCTTTCTGTGTATTTTTCTTAAGTTCCTTCTTTTTATTTCTTCACTCTTCCCCTCCCCTTTTCTTTCTTTCTTTTCTCTTTTTTTTTCCATCAGATAGGAGCCAGTGACTCTTCTTAGCCATACTCAACACACTGGCATGTTTGGTGGCCAGAGCCTGTGCTGGTGCTGTGCCACTTTTCTTTTTTTTTCCCTTTATATTTTCTTTTTTTCTTATTTTTTCCCTCTTCCATCTCCCTTTTTTCCTTTCATTTCTTCCACTTTCCTATCTCCCCTTTTTTGTTTTTTCTCCCATCAGATAGGAGCCAGTGATTACATAGCCAAACCTGTCATACCTGTGTGCTTGGCAAATGTGCTGGTGTTGTATCTTTCTCTCTCTTTTCTTTCTTTATTCTTTTTTCTTTTTTTCTGTCTTTTAATGTCTTCCCTCTCCCCCTATATATTTTCCTTTTTTCCCTTCCTTCTTTCCTTTGCCCCCTTTATTTTCTGTTTTCCCTATTAGTTGGGAACCAGTGAACGTACCCAGCCATACCTAGTACACCTCCCAACCCACTGGCAAGTGCCACCATCTGCTTTAGCACCACTGAAGTGATGACAGACACTAGACAACACTTGTCCAGCCTGGCTTCAGGTGATTTACAGAGACACAATCAGAGACTTACATCCACATTCCCACCTGCTACAATATAAACCTGGAGACAGGTGGTGAGCGTGCAAGTGTTGCCAAACAAGTGACAAGAGTAGCATGCCCAACCTTTGACAAACGGTTGAAACCTAGCTAGTAGGGAGGGATAACCTCTTTAACAAATGGTGCTGCAAAGTTGGATATCCATTTGCAGAAAATGAAACAAGATCTATACCTCACAACATACACAAAAACTAACTCAAGATGGATCAAAAATCTACGTGTAAAACCCAAAAGTATAAAGTTCATCAAAGATAAAATAGGGTCAAACATAGTGGCCCTAATTTATGGCATAAATAGACTATCAAGCATAAGGTAAAATAAACAAACAGAAGAAGAGAAACTAGATTCCTGGGATCATTTAAAAATTAAATTCTTATAAACATCAAAAGACTTCTCCAAAAGAGTAAAAAGAAAACCTACAGATTGGGGAAAAATATTTGGCTATAACATATACAACAAGGGACTTATCTCTAAATTTATAGAAAACTTCAGCATCTCAACATCAAAAAAAAAAATAATCCAATTCAAAAATAGGCAAAGGTTATGAACAGACACTTCATCATAGAAGATACTTAGATGGCCAAAAAACACACGAAGAAATACAATCATAAGCCATTAAAGATACGCAAATCAAAACAACAATGAGATATCATCTCATGCCAACAGTAATAGCAAAGTTCAACAAGACAGAAAACAACAAATGCTGGCAAGGGTGTGGAGAGACTGGAACTCTCATACAGTGCTGGTGGCACTGTGAAATGGTACAGCCACTGTGGAAGCAATATGGTGCTTCCTTAAAAAGTTGGAAATAGAAATATCATTTGATTCAGCAATTCTATTACTAGGAATATATTCTAAGGAGGTAAAATCTGGGACAGGAATAGATATATGAACATCTATGTTATCACATTATTTTTCACAATAGCAAAGAGATGTAAATAACCTAAGTGTCCATCAACAGAAGAATGGATAACCAAACCATGGTACATACATACAATAGAATACCATGCAACATTAAAGAATAATGAAGAATCCGTTAATCACCTCATAAAATGGATGAATTTGGAGGGCATTATGTTGAGTGAAGGAGCTCTGGTGGTATAGTGCCTAAGGCTAACCAGAAGGCTGCTAACCAGAAGGCTGGTGGTTCAAACCCATCAGTCACTCCTCAGAAGGAAGACTGGGCAATCTACTTCCATAGTGATATCACCTCAGAAACTCAAGGAGGGGTTGCTATGAGTTGGAACTGACTCAACAGCAGTGAATTTGGTGTTTTTTTGTTTTTTTTTTTTTATGTTGTGTGAAATAAGTCAATCACAGAAGGACAAATATTGTATGAGTCTGTTATTCTAAAAAATCAAGGTAAGGTTTATGCAAAGAACAAAATTTACTTTGTTGGTTATCAGGGGTGGGAGGGAAGGAGAGGGGAAATTGCTGACTAGTTAAACAAATGTGTTGATTTGGGAGAAGGGAAAGGCAATATAACAAAAGTGTGTGAGTAGCACAATAATAATAGGGAAAAGGAAGACATAGAGAGTTGTTCAAAAGTTATAGACAACAGAGGCAAATACTATTACATACACAGTACTGCATTATCAGTAATAACAAACACTAGTCTATGGGTGGATATATAGGCAGACAAGTGAGAAGATCAAGTGTGGGTAGATGAAAAGGAATAGACCCATGACCATAGGTAGGTTTGGGTGCTGATATTCCTACCTGCATATTGGTATGTACTACAAAAATATCCGTATACATTATAGAACTAATGGGACAACCTAGACACAACCAAGCACCTTGAAGGAGTAAGTCTCTGGGCCTGTGGGTTTGGGATCATGGTCTCAGGTGACATTAAGCTTAATTTGCACAACGCAGCACACAAAAACATAGTTCCACATCTTTCTTTGGTGAGTAACAACTGGGGTCTTAAAAGCATATGAGTGGCTATCTACCTTAAAACTCACTGCTGTCAAGTCAGTTCTGACTCATAGCCATGCCCCCTTGGTTTCCAAGGCAGAATCTCTACGGAAGTATATTGCCCGGTCTTCCTTTCAAAGAGTGGCTAGTGGGTGAGATACAACTATTGGTCTCTCCTCGTATGGAGCAAAGAAGAGTGAAGAAATTCAAAGACATATGGAAATGACAAGAACCTCAGCCTACACCACCCTGAGAACTACATAGTGTCCAGCTACCAATAACACCACTTGGAAAGGATCAAAATTGGAGACCATGGATAGATAGGAGGAAAAATGTGGAAAAAACTAAAACATAAAAATGACCAGAATTACTGGTCAGATAGAGACTGGTGAAACCCCTGAGTCTTTGGCCTGTGTTACCCTTTGGGCCTGGAATTTGACTCACTTCCATGGTTTAGCTCTCAATCAAACAATAGATGGGTCTATGAGCTAAACACCTATTCCAGGGAGATGCACCCCTTAGAACAGTCAACTGTGAGTGATGGGAAGGACAGAATTTGCACAGAGGGAAAGCTAGACAGACAAGAATGCATAGGTAACTTGAAGGACACAGGAAAGGGGTAACATGAAAGAGGTGGGAGGAGAGCTGTTCCATCATGGGGACTGTAATTGGTGCCATGAAAAAAAGTGTGTATGAACTGCAAGGGTAAAATGAATCTGCTTTGTAAATTTTCACCTAAATCATAATAATTAAAAAAAAAAAACAAAAAACTATATCACAATAGGCAACTCTAGATAACTAAGCCACCAGTAGTTTGTCAGTTTGTTATGCTAGGGTGGCTTGAGTGCTGCTGTGAGGCTAGAGGCCGTGCCACTGGTATTTCAAATACCAGCAGTGTTAACGCATCGTGGATGAGCTTCAGCAGAGCTTCCAGACTAAGACAGACTCAGAAGAAAGAAGGCACAATCCACCTCTCAAAGAATTGGCCAGTGAAGACCTTATGAATACCAGGGAAACACTGTCTGATATATTACTTGAAAACTATGAATAGCCCTGAAACATTGTCTAATATTGTGCCAGAGGATGATCCTCTCAGGTTGGAAGGCACTCAAAATATGACTGGGGAAGAGCTGCCTCCTCAAATTAGAGTTGACTTTAAAGACGTGGATAGAACAAAGCTTTCAGGACCTCCATTTGCTGATGAGGCACAACTCAAAATGGCAAGAAACAGCTGGAAACATTCATCAATAACTGGAACATAGAATGTATGAAGTATGAATGTAGGAAAGTTGGAAGTTGTCAAAAATGAAATGGAACACATACAGATCAATATCCTAGGCATCAGTGAGCTGAAATGGACTGTTTTTGGCCATTTTGAATCAGACAATCACATGATCTACTATGCTGGGAACGAGAAATTGAAGAGGAATGACATGGTATTCATTGTCACAAGTGTTTCAAGATCTATCCTGAAGTGCAATGCCATCAATGATAAGACAATGTCTGTAGATTTACAAGAAAGACCACTTAATACTACTATTAGTCTTACAATAATATCTGTAGACCTACAAGAAAGACCAGTTGATAAAACTATTATTCTTACCAGCTTCTTTAATCTGAGGGTGACCAAACATGCAATCAAGATGTAGTGATAATTATTGGTGATTGGAGTATGAAAGCTGGACACAAAGAAGAATCACTTGTAGCAGGAAAATATGGCCTTGGTGATAGAAATGATGCCAGAGATAGCATGACAAAATTTTGCAAGGCCAATGACTTATTTATTGCAAATACATTTTTTCAACATCAACATTGGCTATACACATGGACCTCTCCACACGGAATACACAAGAATCAGACTGACTACCTCCATGGGAAAAGATGATTGAGAAGCTCAGTATCATTAGTCAGAACAAGGCCAGGAGCTGCCTGTGGATCAGACCATCAATTGTTCATATGCAAGTTCATGTTGAAGCTGAAAAAAATTGAAACAAGTCCACAGAGCCAAAATACAACATTGATTATATCCCACCTGAATTTAGATAGGGAGCTCTGGTGTCTGAAGAATAGATTTGACACACTGAACACTAGTGACAGAAGTGATGAGTTGTGGGATGACATCAAGAGCATCATACATGAAGAAAGCAAGTGCTCATTAAAAAGCCAGGAAAGGAAGAAAAAAACAAAATGGATGTCAGAAGAGACTCTGAAACTTGTTCTTGAACACTGAGTAGCTAAAGCAATGGAAGAAATGCTGAAATAAAAGAACTGAACAGAAGATTTCAAATGGTGGCTCAAGAAGACACAGTAAACTATTATAATGAAATGTGCAAAGACCTTTTAGAAAACTAAAAGGAAAGAACGTGCTAGCATTTCTCAAGCTGACAGAACTGAAGGAAAAAATCAAACTTCTAGTTGCAATATTGAAGGGCTCTGTGGGCAAAATATTGAATGATGCAGGAAGCATCAAAAGAAGACAGAAGGAATACACAATCACTGTATCAAAACAAATTGGTCAATGTCTAACTATTTCAGAAAGTAGCATATGATCTGGAACCAATGGTATTGAAGGAAGAAGTCCAAGCTGCACCAAAGGAATTGGCAAAAAACAAGCCTCCAGGAAATGACAGAATACTCACTGAGATATTTCAACAAATGGATGTAGCTCTGGAGGTGCTTATTTTTTAGTGCCAAAAGATTTGAAAGACAGCTAAGTGGCAAACTAACTGGAAGAAATAGATATTCGTGCCCATTCCAAAGAAAGGTGATCCAGCAGAAAGCAGAATGTGGAAATTATCAAAAAATATCACACACAAGTGAATTTTGTTTTTAATTTTTATTGTGATTTGGGTAAATATTTATGAAGCAAATTCATCTTCCATACAGCAGGTCACATACCTTTGTCTCATGACATTGACTGCAATTTCCCACAATGCAACCACTCCCCCTCCCACTTCCTTCCCATAGTTACCTCTTCCCTGTGTCCTTCCCTCCCAATGCACTTCTGCCCCCCAAGCTGCCTTCCTGTGCATACACAGCCCTTCTATTCTCCCATGATTAATCTCTCCAAAGAGTGTGTCTACCTAATATAAATGTTCAGCTCATATGCTTGTCTTTTGTTTAGCTGGAAGCCACAGAAGTGGGTTCAATTCCAGACCTGAGGGGCAGGTAGGGGCATGGTCTCAGGGGTTCCATCAAGCTCTATCAGGCCAGCAAATCTTGTCCTTTTTTCTTTTCTTTTATGATTTTGAGATTTGTTCCACATTGTTCTCCCACGCTATCTAGAATCTTCAAAATAGATCCCCCTCCAAGTGGTTGAAAGCAGTAGCTGGGCACCATCTGGTTCTTCTAGTCTCATAGTCATATAGGCTGAGGATTGCATGGTGTACCAGTTGCTTGGACTAATTGTTTCCATGTGTCTTTGGTATTCTTCATTTTTCTTTGCTCTGGATGAGAAGAGACCCACCATTGCATGTAGATAGCTGCTACATGCAAATGAATTTTTGCTGAAGATAATTCAAAAATAGTTGCAGGAAACTTCTAGAAATGCAAGCTGGATTCAGAAGATGATGTGAAATAAGGGATATCATTGCTAATATTAGATGGACCTTGGCTGAAAGCAAAAAACATCATAAAGATGTCTACCTGTGTTCTATTGACTATGCAAAGGCATTTGATTGTGTGGATCATAACAAGTTATGGATAACATTGCAAAGAACGGCGATTCCAAAACACTTAATTTTCTCATAGGGAATCTGTACATAGATCAAGAAGCTGTCATTCAAACAGAACAAGGGGGATATTGTATGGTTTAAAATCAGGAATGGTGTACATCTGTGGTGTATCATTTCACCAAACTTATTCAATGTCTATGCTGAGAAAATAGTCCAGGAAGGTTCATTATATGAAGAAGAATGTGGCATCAGGATTGGAGGAAGAACCATTAACAACCTGCAGTATGCAGATGACACACCTTGTTTGCTGAAAATGAAGATGACTTGAAGCACTACTTATGAAGATCAAAGACTACAGTCTTCAGTATGGATTACTCCTCAACACAGAGATCCTCAAAAATGGAGCAATAAGCAACATCATGATAAATGGAGAAAAAATAAAGTTGTCAAGGATTTCTATTTTACTTGGATCCACAGTAAACATCCATGGAAGCAGCAGTCAGGAAATCAGATGTTATATTACACTGGGCAAATCTGCTGCAAAAGACCACTTTATTGTGTTGAAAAAGCTAAGGCATGACTTTGAAGACTAAGGTGTGCCTAACCCAAGCCATGATATTTTCAATAGCCTCATATGCATGTGAAAACTGAGTGATGAATAAGAGGACTGTAGAAGGGTCAATGCCTTTGAATCATGGTTTTGGTAAAGAATACTGAAAATACCATGGACTGCCAGAAGAACAGTCTGTCCTCGAAGAAACACAGCCAGAATTCTCCTTGGAAGTGAGAATAGCCAGATGTCATCACACCTACTTTGGTCATTGTGGTAGTTAAGGTTATGTGTCAATTTGGCTGGGCCTGGTTTTGAGTGACTGGGGAGTTGACTATAGTTATTCCCTATGGAAAGAAAGGTGATCAACTCCATGGTAGAATCTATTGCAGCAACTGAGTAGCTGCCTCAAGGATGTGGTCTGCTTCCAGTATATAAGAAGTAGCTTTGAGGAAGGTTTCCAGTTTTGGGCATGTTTTAATCCTGCATGTAGCCAAGTCATTGTTCAGCCACCTGCCATGTAGTCTGCTAGTCTTGGGAGTCTCAATGGACTTGAATCAATGGCCTGCCTTGTGTGGTAATCTTGGAACTGTGCCATTTTACTTGTCGACGTTGAGCTTGATAGCCTCAGCAGCCAGCAACTGCCTGAATGAAGAGACATGTATCTAGCTCCAGTAGGCCAAGAGCAAGAGGCAGAGCTGAAACCCAAGGTTGAGGGGCTTTCACCCAGCTCCTAGAGCCCAGCACTTTGAACTTGGAGTTCTAGACTCCCAAACTGTAAGAGAATAAACTCCTATTTGTTAAAGCTACCTATTTGTGGTATTTTCTGTTAGAGCAGCATGAAGAACCAAAACAGTTATGTTGTCAGAATTGGCTATTCCCTTGAGAAGGATATCATACTTTAAAATAAAGGGTCAGCAAAGAAGGAGAAGACCTTCAATGAGATGGATTGACACAGTGGCTGAAACGATGGGCTCAAGCATGACAGGGGTTGTAAGGATGGCACAGGACCAGATGGTGTTTTGTTCTATTGTGCAAAGGGTCATTATGAGTCAGAGCCAACTTGACGACACTTAACAAGAGTTCTCTCTAATTTCTGGAAAGAGGCTCCTTATCATATATATGCTTTGCAAATATTTTTTCCCATTCTGTGCTTTGTATTTTGACTTTCTAGATTGTGTCCTTTAAAGCACAATAGTTTTTAATTTTGATGAAGTCTAATTTATCTATTTTTTCTTGTGTTACTCATTCATACTTTTTTTTTTAAATTTTATTTTGATTTGGGTGAAGATTTACAGAGTAAATTCACTTTTCATACAGCAGTTCACATATACTTTGTCTCGTGTCATTGACCAAAATTTACA